>NC_142928.1:167439461-167444461 GCF_046866305.1 Octopus bimaculoides
ATATGTCTATTTAAGTATATGCATATGTACGTATTTGCGCATATATATATATGCGCGCACACGTATGTAAATGTATGTATGTATATGTTTGTGTGTGTGTGTGTGTGTGTGTAATGTTACAAAACACTGTTAGCTTAAGTGGAAGTGGACCGCTTGTATGTTTTAATATACACACAGTTTTAGGCTCGCTTTTAAAAGTAGACATATTATTGTATTACAGCAAAAAAAATAGATCGATCTAACTAGATGCACTGTATAGTATCGTTTTTTTTTTTTTGTTCATTTGTTTTTGTTTTTTTTAATCAGTTATTCATTTTTCCAACCCATAGAAAGTATATGTCATAATGATCTGAAGAATGCACGAGCTCAGGTAGAACTAAATTTATCTGTTCTAATTTGCATAATATTGCTAGTACTTGACAACGTGAATAAATTTATAGAACCTCTACAGGGTGTTACAATAAATAGAGATGTAAGGTAAATTTACGAGCTTGTGTTTTTGATAAACACATATTTTTAGTTTCACTTTGATAAGAAAATAATATAGTTTAACTGGTTTATTGATATAGGTTAGTGTCTACGGCCAGAAAATGAGGACCGAGTGACTGGTTTCAGTAGTTATTAATACGTTGTCGAGTGGAATTGCTGATTTTCTTTATCAAACAGAGAATAATGGATCACAGGTATTTATCGTGTACACAAACTCGGAAAGCCTAAATTAGTTTGTCCGAATTTGCATACATAAATAAACAGACAAGCCGACAAACAGATAGTGTAGTGGTTTCATATCATATCGTTAAGCGAAAAAAAAGAATTTAAGTTGAATGAAACAATATTTATTTCTTTATTGCCCACAAAGGCCTAAACATAGAAGGGACAAACAAGGACAGGCAAAGGGATTAAGTCAATTACATCGACCCCAGTGCGTAACTAGTACTTATTTAATCGACCCCGAAAGGATGAACGGCAAAGTCGACCTTGTTGGAATTTGAACTCAGAGCGTAACGGCAGACGAAATACCGCTAAGCATTTCGTCCGGTGTGCAAACGATTCTGCCAGTTCGTCTACTTATAGAGCCAATGTGTTGTTTATGTATTTTTTTTATAAATGCAATGTTTAATGTATTTTTGCATTTGCATTTGTGTTTCCGTTGTTATATAGCTTGGTGTATAAGTTGCAATATTCGATAGATAGATAGATAGATAGATAGATAGATAGATAGATAGATATTTGCGGCTTAAGACAGAAAAATGTGAAATGATCCTCCTACTGAAGTCGAAACGCGCGCGCACACACACACATACACACACACACACACACACACACACTCACACACATTTATATTATATTATATTATATTATATTATATTATATTATATTATGCTTCAAAAATTACAAGCGGTTTCCTCATATATACATACATGTACGTGTATATTTGTATACTAACTGTTAGTGTCCTAGAATAATTACCTTGTCTCGGGGGATGGTAAAGTTAAAGGTATAAATAATCAGGAAAGTATATATTATTAGTGGGTAAGACTCAAGTAGAAAAACAAATTTTCACACAAGTCTAGCTGCTAGTTAGTATACACAAATGTATGCGTACCAGAGTTTCTCGTAAATCTGGATTATTACTTAGTTATATATAAATGTGTGCGCGCCCACACAAATATTTACACACATAAAACACAGCTGGGAACAGTTTGTTTGTGTATACCTGAGCCAGCTTTTGGTTATCCAGAACGTGCTGGTTAAGATACTGTGACGTCATATCTTTTTTGCACACGTTTTTGTTCAAGCACAACTGAATTATCGCTGCTTAGTATGCTTTTTCTACACGGGTTATTGGTTGGTAAACGAACTACATCTAGCACTACCTAGCTCTAGGTTCTCTTAGTAAATTACACTTTATTGCAAATTTTTTGGTTAGGTCGAAGATAACTTGCTTCTTTCCACTCACCAATCTTGGAAGTTCTGAAAAGTGTCATAAGCGCTGCCTGTCTCCATATTGGTTAGTAGACGAACTACATTTAGCACTATCTAGCTCTAGGTTTAACACTATCAAGCTCTAAATTGTCTTGGCAAGTTACACTTTATTGCAAACCTTTGGGGCTTGTCGAAGATAACTTGCGTCTTTCCACTCACCAACCTTGAAAAGCGTCATAAGCGCTGCCTGTCTCTGTAAGTGAGGCATAAAAATAAAAAAATTCGAAACATTGCGAGCGTTGAGGATCTGCAAATGTCTGTCATTGCATCAATCAACGGTCTGAGTAGTACAAACTGTTGTGTTACATTTAAAGACACTACTCTTTTCAACATGTAATTAACTTCAAGATGAGAGAAAATTATATCTCAAGAAGCAAATTTTTGTTGCAGTAGAGGATGTTAGTGTGTTTAGCAACAGTATAATTTTAGATGTGAGGAAATAATCCAGTGGGAACCTCTGTAAAGTAGAGAAGCAGAAAATGCTTGGTCCAAAGAGGAAATTGAAGATGCTAAATCTCAGCAACATGGTATTTAAATATTACGGAAATCGAATAGGAATTTCCCTTCACAACTACATAGTCCATGTTTTATCCCACTTCGACGCATCTTAGGCAAGCATCCTCTACTATAGCCACATGACTAAAGCTTTCTAAACGAAAATTTGAAAACGGAAACTGAGAGACTATTACAGTTCTTGGCTCGATGTTTGAATTTAACTTGTCAATCCCTACCACATCGTTCTTCGATGCGTTTAGTAAGGTTAACTTTATCAAAAGCATTCGAAACCAGATTTTCAGTCTGTAAATAACTTCCTCTGGTCTTTCTACAAGTGAGGAAGATTCTAAGGATTATAGGCTTTATCCTTCCAATAAAAAAGAAACATTAATCCAAATATTTTATACGTCTACGAAAATGACAATGTTATGAAAAAAAAATGTGGTGTAATTCTTTCTACAATAGGCACATGGCCTGAAATTTAGAGGAAAGGAGCTAGTCTATTATATCGGCGCCAGCGCTCGACTGTTATTTATTTTATCGGCCCCGAGAAGATGAAAAGCAAAGTCGACCACGGTGCAATTTGAACTCAGAACATAATGACGGTATAACCCTACAAAGAATTTTGTCCGACGTGCTAACGATTCTACACGTTGGCTGGCTTTAAAAAGATTACAGTTCTTTCTACAATAGGCACAAAACCTGAAATTTTGTGAGAGGAGGCTAGTCGATGACATTAACCCTGCCCTTGACTGATACTTATTTTAACAACCCTGATAATAAAAAGACAAAGTCGACGACGGTGGAATTTGAACTCAGAGAATAAAGATGGTACAATGTCGGTAAGCATTTTGTCCGATGTGCTAACGTTTCTGGCAGTTCGCTGCCTTAAAAAAAACGGTGTAATTGAAAACGAAATTGCAACAATCGAACAAGAAACCATAATTATATACAAATGCCCCGGGACGCCGCTCAATGGCTGAAACAAGTGAAAACTGAAAGATGATGACGACTAGGAACGCGTAAATGAATCTACCTTATTCTAAAGAGAAATTAGCAGACTTGTTTACTCTATTTGTAGTTACTGTAAAGGTATCTGTCGGTAATATATCAGAACACGGAGAACTTAACAGCGCCTCTTAGTCTGTGATTACAATAGATAAAGATAATTAATTTTCCTGCAAAATCAATCACCGAGTATATAAGAGGTGTGTGTGTGTGTGTGAGTGTGTGTGTGTGTGTGCGTGTGTGTGTGTGTGTGTGTGTGTGTGTGTGTGTGGTGTACTGGGATAAGCAAACAATTACTCCATCCAATGAGAGCATTTAATATACACAGGATTTATTTGACTCTGAATGATTGCCTGAAAATATACGTCACGCCATACAAACTTGTTCGACAGTTGTATTTTCAGAGATATGAAACTATTAGTAACTTGCATTTAAATCTTGGTGCCCATGACTGACGATTCTTATTTGCTATGATCTATGTGTATATTCTTATGCCCCAAGCGCCTATATGAGAGGATCTCTCAAGGCTAATAATGGTGTGTTCGGTATTCTAACAAGACATCTACGTTAATTTGGATATAAAGGTTACTTTTTAGTAGTAATACTGCTTCCGTCGCTAACAATAATAATAATGATATATATGTACATATATATATATATATATATATATATATATACATAATGGAGAGAGCGAGAGAGAGAGAGAGAGAGAGAGAGAGAAAGAAAGAAAGAGATACATACATACATACGTTAATGTGTGTGTGTGTGTGTGTGTGTGTGTGTATGAGGAATTTGATCTTCGGCCTGTTAGCATAGAGTCTGTTCCTCCAGAATATATACACTGTCGAAAAGGAGTCTAAGCTTTCTCCTTCTTAGAGTCATAATATATGTCTGTTTCTGAAAGACAAGTGTGTTTTTAATAAACACTTTATTATTCATTGTTTTGCAAAGAACTGTTTGATGGAGATAAAGATGGAGATCTCCACACGCATGCGCCGAGAAATTTATCTCTATTTATGGCACTTGATAATGAGGTGCTTATGACAATACTGTCAGTTTTTAACGATCAGCTATCTCGAAAAAACAAAGACGGAATTATTCCAAACAAACAGATAGTCTGTAAACGATTTACATGGAGCTAACGACGGAACCTCTACAGGTCACACAACCTTCCAGAAATAGTAACAAAATTCCATTAAAATTAAATATCTTACAGCCTTAAAAACATGCGGATACAATGCATAATATAATTCTAGATAGATAAGGTGAGATGGTCAAGGTTGCAACCTTTTTGATTATATATTTACTCGGTCAGAACTGACCTGGGGTTAAACGAACAACAACCAATGGTATAACCTCTGAAAAATGACATCATTGAAGAGGATCTCAAGAACAACTTTTCAGCAGCTTCCCCAGAGCCCTTGGGGAAAGCCACAATCGTTGACACTATGACCAGGCGCTCACGATTTTTGCCAAGTAAACATCACACTGAGCTCGACAGAAGTCAATTA
>NC_142928.1:167449461-167461961 GCF_046866305.1 Octopus bimaculoides
TACCACTACCCGTTCCTGTAGGCGGGGTGTGTTATACAAGAAATTTGCTGGTGAAGATTCCTCTCTGCTCACTGAAAAAAAAAAAACTGATCTATTTGACATGTTCAAGGTTGTTCTCATATACCGTACAAAATTTAACATCTGTTACCAGAACGGGTTTTCTCGAAGTCGCAAGTATTTGCATATAATCTAGCGCACAAATATATAACATGTGAAACACGCATACAAATACACAAACAAAAAAAAACGTGTGCGTGTGTGTATGTATGTGTCCGTATGTGTGTATGTGCGCGCGCGTACATTTGTGTGTGTATGTCTATGTGTATGTGTGTGTGTATGTGTTTGCATGTGTGTGCTCCTGTCTATTGGTCTATTTGTGTTTGCGTGTCTATGTCTTATGTTTGCTCACGCACTTCATCTAAATGTAGATTCGCTCTTTTAATATTGATGCCAACAAAATTCAAAATATAAACAATAACAAACTCTAAAATTAATTTTTATTTTTCAAAATGGAACAAAACTAACAGGAGTGGCTGCGTGGTAAGTAGCTTGCTTACCAACCACATGGTTCCGGGTTCAGTCCCACTGCGTGAGACCTTCGGCAACTGTCTTCTACTATAGCCTCGGGCCGACCAAAGCCTTGCGAGTGGATTTGGTAGATGGAAACTGAAAGAAGCCTGTCGTATATATGTATATATATATATATATATGTGTGTGTGTGTGTGTGTGTGTGTGTTTGTGTGTTTGTGTTTGTTCCCCCACCCCAACATCGCTTGACAACCGATGCGTTTACGTCCCCGGTGTCTTTACGTCCCCGTAACTTAGCGGTTCGGCAAAAGAGACCGGTAGAATAAGTACTAGGCTTCCAAAGAATAAGTCCTAGGGTCGATTTACTCGACTAAAGGCGGTGCTCCACCGTGGTCGCAGTCAAATGACTGAAACAAGTAAAAGTAAAAGAGTAAAAGAGGAAGTAAGACAGAAAATAATGTTTATTTTTGTATACTGTCACTTCATTTATATCTGAAAAGTTTATTCCTACACTTTTTTATTTTTATTTCAAAGTCTTTGATCAGATCCTCATTATGACACCATGAACACTTCGAAATTATATTTCCGATCATATAAACCACTTCGAATATTATTTTAACAAGCTTAAAGTGATTTCTTTAGCGCCGTAAACCATTTACCATTTCTGTGGTTTTCCCCGCTTCCCCGCTTCCCCGCTTCCCCTTGATGCCATAAGAACGTGCTTATTTTGTTTAATGGTTAATCTAGCGCTGGGTTCTGGAGTATTTCTTAGAAGATATTACAACCACCTCAAGCACAATAAATCATTCTGCTCTCGTTGTGGAACCAAACGCTTTGGAGTTTCTCACCACTACTAAAACCACCACCACCACCACCACTACAATTACCAACAAACACCACCCCCAATGCCAAAACCTCCAACATCATCGCCTTGTATCCTCAAATTCTTTTGGAGAAGTTCCAATCACTACGAAACTTCTTGAAGCTCCTCATAAAGAATCTTAGATTTTGGCTTTATAGTACATAACCTTTCTTTAAACGAGGGCACGAATTCCGATTGATATATTTTTCTTCTTCACTTCTTCCACCTCCTCATCCTTCTTCTCATTCCTCTTAACGTTGTTGTTATACTTCTTCTTCTTCTTCTTCTTCTTCTTCTTCTTCTTCTTCTTCTTCTTCTTCTTCTTCTTCTTCTTCTTCTTCTTCTTCTTCTTCTTCTTCTTCCCCTCCTTCTCCTCCTTCTTCTAGTTATTTTGTTATTATCACCGCCCCGGCCGCCACCACTGCTTCTGTCGTCGCAATCATCATCATCATCATCATCATCGTCATCGTCATCGTCGTCGTCGTCGTCGTTACCGTGACATTTCCTTACTACCCTTTTTTTCCAACCATTTATATATGTATATAATATATATATGATATATACATGTATGCATGTATGTATGTATACACACAGTGATATACATGTATATATGTATGTTCAGATATACATATTTGTGTCTGCGTGTGTGTGCATGCATGTATATCTACATTCGTGTGAACACACATGCACATGTACAAATATGAATATATGTACGCGTGTGTGTGTGAGTGTGTGTGTAGATATGTACGTTTATATACATATAAATTATACACATACATATACATGTAGTTATATTTTTCTAGGGATAACAGTGTGAGTTCATTGTGTTATGCTGTCAAGAACTAGGTTAGTCACACACAATGTGTGTAAGACGAGTGGTGCAAAACATAATGGCGAGACAAAAAATACATTAAAGAAACCAGGGGCCAGGAAAAAAAACTGTCATATTATGCCTAGGCACCCTTTTGCTCTTTCTTCGTTAACCAGAAGTTCTTAAGATTGCCATCATGTCATTCAGCTTGAACGTTTTCTTTATGTTTAACCGCGCACACACCCGCACGTGAATACACACACACACACACACACTCACAAAACAAATACACCTATAGATATTACAATTTTTACACATTTTATAATGGATACAATTGCAGACATACGCGCAAGGCCACACACATATATACACAAATGAAATACTTATATAATATACATGTATAATATATGCATGATATATATGTAAATATATGTGTGTGCGTGCGTGTGTGTGTGTGTGTGTGTGTGTGTGTGTGTGTGTGTGTCTGTGTGTCTGTGTGTGTGCATCAGTACATATTCATGCATACACGTGATATGCACGTACACACACATACACATATATCTACATACCTGTATAAACATTTAAAATCATGCGCAAATATGTATGTGTGTGTACATGCGTATGTATGTATGTACGTATGTATGTATGTATGTATATATGTATTTATAGGGCGTGTGCGTATGTCAATAAGTGGGAATATATAATTATTTACTTAAAGAACGGTGAGTGTCATAAACGGTAGGGTTCCGGACTAAATGCTGTGCAGTATTTTTCATGGCTTAGTCAGAGGATGTTGGGCAGCCACCACCTACCACGACCTTTTCGGGGGCTCCGAGACTGGCACAGGAAGTGAGGCATTTAATTTAGTTAAGTTTCTTTATCGTGTCTCTATATTCTAATGTTCATATCAATTTGGGCTTCAATTATGCTATTCTCTCCCAACTTTTCAGAGTTGATGATCATCAGTAATGTATTAGATTGATTTAAACTGAATATATTATGAAATTGTGACTTTCATCCAAACTGTGACTTCACCAAAGCAATTGTTAAAATTATTTTATGTTAGGTAGAGGGTCATGTGTTAACATCTGGGCATCGAAGCAATAGCTTTCCCAGATTTTAATTTTGCATCAACCGACTGCAATGCGACTACGTAAGTTATTGATTACTCTACAGATCACCTCTCTAGAATTAAATACTATATAAATGCTTTAATGTTATAAATATATCTATCTACCTCCATATCATTCACTTGTTTTACTGGTAGTTCAGATTGTGTAGCCGATGGATCAGCAACACAATCTGCAGGAGATAGATACTGAACTATAATCTGATATAACGAATCGTTACATTTCGATTCGTTATTATGACAAGAATTAAACTCCAAAATATAAGCAGGCATAAATGGATGGCTAATATTTTTTATATAAGTAATATAAGACATTATAAGGGTTAATTTGGGATAGTATTTTGCAGTTAGATCATACGGCATACTAGGAGAAAATATTGGTTCAAAGACAAAATAATATATAGAGAAAACCTACAGAATAAAAAGATCAGGAAAAGATAAACCATCTGACTTAACCCACCTTTTAGTATGAATGTAGCTTCTAATATATATATATATATATATATATATATATATATATATATATATATATATATATATATATATATATATATATATATATATATATATATATATATATATACATATATATATATATATATATATATATATGTATTAAAATGGAGTAGTTTGGTGAATCGTTGTGGGTATTACTTTAGAACGATTTGTCGTGTGAGGCCGGAACAATGCGTGCATTGTTGCATACATTAGCTATATATTTAATAACACAACAACTCAACAACATAAATTATTATTATTATTTTTATTATAATTATCATTATTATTATTATAAATAAGTAAAATAAAACATTTCACAAAGGAAATGATGCAAAACCAATTATAGAAGTGTTTTATATTTTCTTATCGTATATAGTTATATCTGCTTATTGTTGCTTTCCGTATATGTTACGTGTCTTTTCAATTCTTTTTCCTTTTTCCTTTTCTTTTTTTTTTCTTTTTTGTTTTTCCTGCTGCCAAATCTACACCTGTCTTATGTTACAAAAAGACTAACGCCCAACGACACGAGCAAACAATGAACATCTTGGTTTGCGTGAAAAATATGTGAGCAGTATATCATGTCAGTGTTCTTTGTTAAGATGTTGCCGCTGAAATATTGGTTTCCAAATTTAACACAAAGGCCGTAAATTTGCAAGGAGAATGGAAGGGACATAGTGAAAGAGAAAAAGGGAGAAAGAGGGGCTGGAGGAAAAAGAGTAAGGGGAAGAGAAAGAGAGGGAGGAAGTAACACATACATGCAGATATATATATATATATATATATATATATATATATATATATATATATATATATATATATATATATATATATATATATATATATATACATGTATACCTATATATATACACATGCAAATATACATACATACATGTGTGTGTGTGTCTCTGTGTGTGTGTCTGTGTGTGTGTGAAAGGATCCCTGCACATTGCTTCTTATTTCATCATTTTTATCAACTTTATGAAACGAAATTTAAACAAAAAAAAAAAGATAGAAACAAAAAGAAAAATTTCTAACCGGAATTTGAACAGCATACTTAAAAGAAAATAACTAAACACTGCTTCTCTGAACATTTTAGATAAAGAAATTGATATAAATAGATCTTTTGCTTTGAGTCGAGTAGTAAGCATTATATAACGGAGGTAGGTAATCTCCAGATAAAAGAAACCAAACGACTCTCTAACCCGCTTTCATTTATAACTGGTTTTAATGCGGACAGTAGCGCCTCTTTGGGAGAATATGTCAAGAAGCACGAAGTGTTTAGAGAGGTCGTAACTTTCCCTATAAATAAATGATTTAAACTAGGTCACAGTACTTATATTTTAAACACATAGTCAAAAAATCATATTTTGTGTTTGAATATGAGAAGTACATGTTATCAGTGGACTGAGGACACGATTGAAGATGTGCCAAAGTCCAATAGTAATGATCTTTTCGTTTTTTGTTGTTTTTTTCATAACTAAATGAAATACAACTTTTAGAATGAACGTTATTTCTTGAAAGTAAAACAAAAGATATAAATACTTTAGTGTGCTGCTTCAATATTTACTTCCAACTCACTTATAAATATAGGCGCAGAAGTGGCTGTGTGGTAAGAAGCTTGATTTCCTACCACATGGTTCTTGGTTCAGTCCCTCTTTGCGACACCTTAGGCAAGTGTCCTCTACTATAGCCTCGGGCCAACCAAAGCATTGTGAGTGGATTTGGTAGACGGATGCTGAAAGAAGCCCGTCGTATATATATATGTGTATATATTTATGTATTTGTATGTCTGTGTTTGTCCCCCGCCATCGCTTAATACTGATGTTGGTGTGTTTACGTCCCCGTAACTTAGCGGTTCGGCGAATTATAACGATAGAATAAGTACTAGGCTTACAAAGAATAAGTCCTGGAATGGATTTGTTCGACTAAAGGCGGTGCTCCAGCATGGCCGCAGTCAAATGACTGAAACAAATAAAAGAATAAAAGAATTCTTTTTATGTCTTATATAGATTACCAGAATCGCAGGGAATCGATGAAAATGCTTTGCAATATTTCTTACGGTTTGGTATGGTCCGAGTTCAAATCCTGCTGAAGTCGACTTTGTAATTCATCCTGTCGAGACTGAGAAAATAAAGCACCGATTAAGTGCTGTGGAACCGCCAAGGCCCAGTGGTTAGGGCAGCGGAATCGCGGTCGTAGGATCGCGGTTTCGATTCCCAGACCGGGCATTGTGAGTGTTTATTGAGCGAAAGCACCTAAAACTCCATGAGGCTCCGGCAGGGGGTGGTGGGGAACCTTGCTGTATTCTTTCACCACAGCTTTCTCTCACTCTTTCTTCCTGTTTCTGTTGTACCTGTATTTCAAAGGGCCAGCCTTGTCACACTCTGTGTCAGGTTGAATCTCCTTGAGAACTACGTTAAGGGTACACGTGTCTGTGGAGTGCTCAGCCACTTGCACGTTAATTTCACGAGCAGGCTGTTCCGTTGATCGGATCAACTGGAACCCTCGTCGTCGTAACTGACGGAGTGCTACGAGTATCATCTAACCCCCTCCCTTCAAAAATGCTGGCCCTGCTCTAAATTAAAAACAACTTAAAGGAAGTGAGCTGGCAGAATCGTTAAAGTGTTGGACAAAATACCTTGTGGTATTTCTTCTGAAATTATATGCCCAGAATTCAAATTCTACTGAGATCATTTGTTGCCTTTTGCCCGTTCGAGGTCGGTAAAATAAAGTGATAGTCAAGTTCTGGAGTCGACTAACTTCTTCCCCACAAAACTGCTGGTCCTGAACCTAAATTAGAAACAAATATTAATAAATCATCTACTTCCACAGGAGTGGCTGTGTGGTAAGTAGCTTGCTTACCAACTACATGGTTCCGAGTTCAGTCCTACTGCGTGGCAACTTGGGCAAGTGTCTTCTACTATAATCTCGAGCCAACCAAAGCCTTGTGAGTGGATTTGGTAGATGGAAACTGAAAGAAGCCCGTCGTATATACGTATATATATGTGTGTGTGTGTATATGTTTGTGTGTCTGTGCTTGTCCACCCAACATCGCTTGACAACCGATGGTGGTGTGTTTACGCCCCCGTAACTTAGCGGTTCGGCAAAAGAGACCGATAGAATAAGTACTAGGCTTCCAAAGAATAAGTCCTGGGGTCGATTTGCTCGACTAAAGGCGGTGCTCCAGCATGACCGCAGTCAAGTGATTGAAACAAGTAAAAGAAAGAAAAGAAAAGAATCCGATACATGAGTTAAGTTGAATCTTTGCAGAAAAGACGTAAGCCGGAGGGGAAGGCCAGCGAAGAAGGATCGATAAAAAAGGGTCTTCAAACAATTTCAGTTTTTCCTACAACACCTTCCAAATTTGACCTTCTGTATCTGCATAAAAAGAATGTCAACAATTTGCAAAGTGACCTCTCCTCCATAGCATGAGTTAGTGTCCAGTTGAACTGAAAACATGACGCAATTTCTGTTTCTGTTGAAAGCCACTTCACTTATGTTGTTAAAAACGACCCCCAGAACACGTAAATATCATCCAATCTCAAACAGCTTTTTGTTCATATACATTCAAGGCATATCTAATGCATATTTCTGTTAAGTAGTTAATTTTAGAAGATCAGCACATCAAACTTTAAACTGTCTCTAATGAATTGTTGTGAACAAATTTGTTACTAACTGAAGGAAACGCTGTAACTACTTTTGATTCCATGTTTTGACTCATTTATTCCTTTCTTTCTTTTGTCATTTATTTATCTATTTACTTATTTATTTATTTATTGCACCGTAGGCAGTAAGTTTCTTTATTGCCTACAAAGGGCTAAACATAGAGGGAACAAACAAGGACAGACAAACGGATTAAGTCGATTACATCGACCCCAGTGCGTAACTGGTACTTAATTTATCGACCCCGAAAGGATGAAAGGCAAAGTCGACCTCGGTGGAATTTGAACTCAGAACGTAAAGACAGACGAAATACCGCTAAGCATTTCGCCCGGTGTGCTAACGTTTCTGCCAGCTCACCGCCTTCCGTAGACATTAAGTTTCTGAGAAATTTCAATTGCTGCCAATTTGCTCTAGAATTCGTATGAACTGTAAGCTTCATGCAAATAAATGGCAACATTAAACATTGCATTATAAACTGACATGTTTATTTAAAGCAAAAGACAGAAAAAAAAGAAACGAGGGCAAAAATAAAATATAAAACAATAATAAGTAAAACAAACAGCGAAGCCACAGAGTTAAATATAGAAATAATTATATACAAGCAGACGACTGTTTCTACGTGGTGCAAGCGCACATCACGTTAATGAGAGCTAGTGTTTCAATTTGCGAACATTAATGAAGTGTAAATTTATGATAACGGACACAAATTTGTACACACTCATTCAAATATATAAAGAGATATATACATAAACATATACATGCATAAACTGATACATACACTCATACATAAAATATTTATAGGCGAAGGTCTGGCTGGGTGGTTGAGAAGCTTGCATCCCAACCACGTGGTCTTGAGTTCAATCCCACTGAGTGGTACCCTGTGCAAGAGTTTTCTACGTTAGGCCCAGGCTGACCAAAGCCTTGTGAGTGAATCTGATAGACAGAAACTGAAAGAAGCTTATCGTATACATACACACACACACACACACACACACACACACACACACGCATATATATATATATATATATATATATATATATATATATATATATATATATATATATATATATATATATACAAACGTACGTATGTCTTTGTTTTTATCTTTGGCCCCTACCATTGTTGGTTTGTTTACATCCCTATAACTTCACGATTCAGCAAAAAAGAGTGGACTGAGTGCTTTTTATGTGGCACCAACACAGGCGAGGTCAGTTTTGGCATGGTTTTTACAGCTGGATGCCCTTCCAAATGCCACTTTTAGTTGAATAAATCGACTTCAGGACTTATTCTTTGTAAACCTAGTACTTATTCTATCGGTCTCTTTTGCCGAACCGCTAAGTTACGGGGACGTAACACACACCACCATCAGTTGTCAAGCGATGTTGGGGCGGGGGGACAAACACAGACACACAAACATACACACACACACACACACACACACACACACACACACACACACTCTCTCTCTCACACACACATATATATATACATATATACGACGGGCTTCTTTCAGTTTCCATCTACCAAATCCACTCACAAGGCTTTGGTCGGCCCGAGGCTATAGTAGAAGACACTTGCCCAAGGTGCCACGCAGTGGTAAGCAAGTTACTTACCACACAGCCACTCCTACGCCTATACATACATACATACATACATACATACATACATACATTCACACACATACAACTATGGCTTTCCTGATAATGTCAATGGGAATCATCAGGGAGAATTTCAACGAGGATTGTTTACTGAAAACATGAAATGTTTATGTACAGAAAGACTGACCTACACTTGAAAGATAGACAGAGAAACTCGTACACGCTAAAGTTTAAAAGTCAAACATTACTATTTTTACCGCATACTATTCAATAAAAAGAAACTTGTTGTGCACACTGAATTTAATTTATAGAATAGTTAGTTTTAATATTTACAATATATATATATATATATATATATATATATATATATATATATATATATATAACTTTCCATTGGTTTATATATATGTGTGTATTATGTATGTATGCATATATGTATGTATGTATGTATGTATGTATGTACGCATGCATGTATGTATGTATGTACGTACGTATGTACGTAGCTTTTATTGTAGTTTTTCGACTCACTATTTTAAATAAATGAGACCTAAGCATAGTAACATTATTATTATTATTATTATTATTGTTATTATTATTATTATTATTATTATTATTATTATTATTATTATTATTATTATTATTATTATTATTATCATTATTACTGAGTGAGAAAGCAGTGCATGCCATCAAAGTGACACTGGGATAAAATATACGAAGCCCATTATACCCATCATGACTACCCATCTGATAAGGGTACACCAGGCACATGCATCACAACCATATGTGCGCGACATGGTGATCTCATATCAAGATAAACAGTGCATGACCTCGCAGGTGGGGCACAGTTACAATTTTCTTCAGGTCGAGTAGCCCATCCCTCTCAAAAGGTCCCTGAATAAGGTTTGTTTAAGGATGTTGAGCAAAACACCCATGTTTCCAAAGGTGAATTATTCAAACCCCAGAGAATTCCTCTCAACACATGGTTATGATGCTCCCCCACTACTTCTGCTCATGATCAGAGATGCACATATCGTCAGCCACCAAGAGACATGCTCAACTGGTTACGGTCAAACAACTGACAAGCAAATCTCTGGTATTGAGCAACTTAAGCCCACCCCAAAAATTACTGGACTCGTCTCAAAATTTGAAGCTATTATTATATGATACTGCTGACCCGGTTTCCTACAACTCTGGTTGTTCTGAATGGTAACATGGGAATTTTTTTCTTCTTTTATTTGAATTAGTGAATGGTTTTAAAGAATGGATGGGAAATGCAAACATATTATGTGTGCTGTTCTTAGCAATAGCTATCTTTTTTATATATGTATTTGAATTATTGTCGTTGTTTTCTTTGTATCGTCTATCTGAATGTTTTGTTGTTATTTTTTTGTATCACCTAACTATCTAGATGTTTTGAGATCTTGTCCATTTTGTATTTTTTTTTATATATATATATATATATATATATATATAGCGGCGTACGTACACTTTGGTCTCTTATGTGTAAAAATATATTTATCTAAATCTTGCACGACCCTATTCTTTCTTTCTATCAGCCCTTTCACGCTTATTCGTTCATTCCACTCTTCGTTCTTTCGTTCCCCCTCTCTCACATTTCTTTGCCTTCTCTTCTTGCTCACTTTCCCTCCACTTTTCCCTTCACTGTGTCCCTGTCATTTTTTCTCGCCCCTTCCTTAATTCTTCTGTCCCTTTGCCTTTCTCTCTCTCTCTCTCTCTCTCTCTCTCTCTCTCTCTCTCTCTCGCTCTCTCTTCTCTCCCCCACGGGACCGGTATTCGGCCAAGCCTGATCTTTCTTTCTTGATTTGGCCGTCGTCCGTGCAACATCGATATTCCTCCCTGTGCCTGTGAAATCTTGTATCCCTGCCGTAAGGTTGTATTTCCACACACGCCAGCTTAATTTGATTCGTCCTTAGTCGAAAGACGCCTGTTGTTGTGTCCTGTTATTTGTATTTGTGTAGCATTCTCCGTATTTTTTTTCATCCTTGTTTTCGTATACATTCGCTGCTTTCTTCCAAGGAATCTAATGCTCTTAGCTTAGTTTTTCCCTGGGACTGGTCAGATTGGAGCAATCTCGAGTATAACCAGCCGAAATTGCAAAGATAATCTGGAACTCGACTGATGAAAGAAAACTCCGAATGACCCGTCCTTGTTTTCTTTGTATCGTCTATCTGGATGTTTTTTTTTTTTTGTCCCTTTCTTGTATCACCTAACTGTCTGCATGTTTCGCGTTCTTGTCCCATTTTGTATTATATATATAGATAGATAGATAGATAGATAGATAGATAGATAGATAGATAGATAGATAGATAGATAGATAGATAGATAGATATAGATAAAGATATAGATATAGATATAGATATATTTCTAATTATATACTTCTTCTCTCACTCTTTTTCTTTCTCTCCTCTCTCTGTCTCTCTGTCTCTCTCTCTGTCTCTCTCTGTCTCTCTCTCTTTCTCTCTCTCTCTCTCTCTCTCTCTCTCTCTCTCTCTCTCTCTCTCTCTCTCTATATATATATATATATATATATATATATATATATATATATTTTCTTGTTCATCCAGTTTATTGAACAGCCAGATAGTTTTACTAACACTAACAATGTAAAACATAAGATTGGCAAACAACTAACATTCCGAGCACTCCTTGTTCTCACATGCTCGCCTATCTCTTTCTCTCCCTCTCTCTCTCTCTCCCCTTTACTGCACACTCTTATGTATGTGTGTGCGCATTTACACACGGGCACAAACCAAATAAATGCATTATTGTTCACTTATTTTCCCAACAATGGTGAAGCCTTCGCTAAAAATATTCATTTGATATTACCTACTCCGCTGTTATATTTCTTCGATACAATAAATACGCTTTGATGACCTTGTCTTAATATAAGTAATTATTATTAATATATGGAGGTCATTTCATTAGGAGTATAACGCTTCTGAAGAACAGTTTTTGAAAGCTGGGCTTTTGATCTCGGTGAAAGTTATTTTCGTTCACATTGGTAGTTTATGTCTTTGAGAAAAGCATAAACTTCACACTGGATACCTTCATAAAGAACACCACATATTTGAGATATGTACTGGACAAGTATAATCTGTCCCAATGTATTAGGGGAACATGGACGAAACAGTTCCTCGTTTGTCTTCTGCAAAACACATCACAGATTTCATGCATGTTTGTAGACATAAAAATTATCAATTCCACATCTTTTAATGTGTAACCTCGTACATAGACAATTGCGTACCCATATAGATATGAGCATGTACTTAACTTATAGAATGGAATTCCAACAGTTCCAGTGAAAGCTAATATAATAATGTGCATTCACAAATATGATAAGGGAAAAAAAGTTATATGAAACACAGAAGCACTCAGAAATTACGATGTAA
>NC_142928.1:167466961-167469461 GCF_046866305.1 Octopus bimaculoides
AACTTAACCATTGCTAACACATTTAAATAAGGAAATTCATCACCCCACTAAGAAGGGAAAAAATATAGAACAAAACCATGGTAAATTAATCAAATTCTACCACCTCCTAGATTTCGATTATCTCCCTTATACCCGAAGAAATCCCTAATTACCTCCCCCTATCTAGAACACTTCTTTTCAGACTGGAGCGAACACATGTTACAATGAAGTAGAGAAATTTGAAAAAACAACACGAAACCGGTTATTTCTCCAAATACAATGTTTATATACCAAAACAATTTTATAACATTTTTCTGACATAATTTAAATATATACTTTAACCATGTAACACAAGCCTTCTGTAGTTTTTTCACTCTTATTATCTTTTATATATATATATATATATATATATATATATATATATATATATATATATAATATGTATGTATGTATGTTTATGTATATATATCCATATAATTCTCAATGCATTCATAAACTTATATATATATATTCATAGTGCGTGGGGAAAGAGAAAGAAAGAAAGAAAGAAAAAGTAAAATAGTGGGAGAGAAACACAGATACATACACACACGATGCATACACGCATCCATCGCGCGCGCGCGTTCACGTTTCATGAATGCAATGAGTTTCGTGATTTTCTCATTGTTTTTCATTGGCAATACCAACTGGGATTCCGATGCCACCCAACGTCCAGTAGTAGTAGTAATAATGATAATAATAATAATAATAATAATAATAATAATAATAATAATAATAATAATAATAATAATAGCTCAGATACCAGGTAACCCCAAAATGGCTGAAGTTCAAAAGATAGTGCTCATGGGAACTGCCCATATCCTACGTAAAATACTGTTTATGTGATCTAAAATTTTAAAACAAACATAATTTTCTTATGGTTTCATAAACATTCTCTAGAACAACACTATGTACAAATCGAAATATATGGTACCCTAGGCATAACACCTACATGAGCTTCTAACTTGTTGTCTCTTGAGGTCTCTGAGTGAGACTTGGATCCAACTTGTACAAATGCAAAGCAAAAGTCAAACATAAAATAATAATAATAATAATAATAATAATAATAATAATAATAATAATAATAATAATAATAATAATAATAATAATAATAATAATCCTTTGTATTATAGGCACAAGGCCTAAAATTTTCCGGGAGGGAGTAAGTCGATTACATCGACCCCAGTGCGTAACTGGTACTTATTTAATCGACCTCGAAAGGTTGAACGGCAAAGTCGACCTCGGCGGAATTTAAACTCAGAACGTAGCGGCAGACGAAATACCACTAAACATTTCGCCCGGCTCACCACTTTGATGATGATGATGATGATGATGATGATGATGATGATGATGATGATGGTAGTGATAGTAATCCTTTTTTACTATAGGCACAAGGCTTGTAATTTAGAGATAGGAGTAAATCGATTACATCGACCTCAGAGCTCAAATGATACGTTTTTATCGATTGTGAAGAGTCGAAGGGCTAAGTAACCTTCGATTAGGCTAAGCACATTGACTGATATAGTCTGAGACAAACTTTATCTGAAAAAGGAGGATGGTTTCGATTAGAATATCTGCTTTTTCACGTCTGATCAGGGGTGACACATCTAATTTATATTCACTATCATCATAAGCACCATCATAATCACCATAGTAATTACCATAATTATCATTATCGTTACTGTAGTTTAGCTCTAGGTCAGCCTTCGCAGAGCACACTTGTGATCAGTTACTCCAGCCGAGACCATCCAGTTTTGTTTTCTAGTAGTGTAAACCCCTTCACACACTATTCAATGAGGCTTTTGTTTTTTAAGACAGTAAGGCGTAATTTGAAGGATTTTGAGCTGCTATTTCTGACAGATCGAGCGACCACTAGTGACTCTTCATTCGTTTGAAATATCCTTTTCTACTCTAGGCACAAGGCCCGATATTTTGGGAGAGAGGGCCAGTCGATTGCATCGACCCCAGTACGCAACTGGTACTTAATTTATCGACCCCGAAAGGATGAAAGGCAAAGTCGACCTCGGCGGAATTTGAACTCAGAACGTAAAGACAGACGAAATACCGCTAGGCATTTCGCCCGGCGTGCTAACGTTTCTACCAGCTCGCTTCCTTATTCGTTCGAAATATCACCATTATCATTAAGTAAACAAAGGCGGCGAGCTGTCAGAATCGTTAGCACGCTGGACGAAATGCTTAACGGTACTTCACCCGTCGCTACGTTCTGAGTTCAAAATCCGCCGAGGTCGACTTCGGTGGTCGATAAATTAAGTACCAGTTGCGTATTGCGGTCGATCTGATCGACTGGCTCCCACCAAAAAATTTTGGGCCTTGTACCTAGAGTAGAAGAGAATATTTTAAAGTATTTAGTATATACCTTATATGCCCTGATTTCAAATACCTCCACAGACGCGTTTGCTATTCATCCTTCCTGAGGCGGCTTCTACAGTCCGATCCACCTCCTAGAAATAGTAGCCAAATT
>NC_142928.1:167474461-167521961 GCF_046866305.1 Octopus bimaculoides
GTTGGGAGGTGGGGAAGGCATGGCTGGAGTGTGGCTTAGGCTGAGGGTGGGGTAGAGGTAGGGGTATGTGGGTAGGGTGGTGGTGGTGGGTGTAAGGAATTGGATGGGGTGGAGTGGGAAGGTAGAGTAGGAGTGTGTTTGGGTGGGGTGGGATGAGCTTATGAGGGGGTTGACGAAGAAGGAGAAGGGGAAGGTGGATGTAAGAGAGGGGAAGGTGGGTATGGGAGGGGAGAGAAAGAGAGGAAGAGAAAGAGAGTGAGAGAAAAGAGAGTGAGAGAGCGGGAAAGAGAGAAGAGAGTGAGAGAGAGAGTAAGAGAGAAGAGAGTAAGAGAGAAGAGAGTAAGAGAGAAGAGAGTAAGAGAGAAGAGAGTGAGAGTGAGAGGAAGAGAGAAGAGAGTGAGAGAGAGTAAGGGTGAGAGAGTAAGAGAGTAAGAGTGAGAGAGGGGAGAGTAAGAGAGAAGAGAGTGAGAGAGAGTAAGAGAGAGGAGAGAAAGAGTAGGGGTGAAGAGAAGTGGGAGTGAAGAGAAGTAGGAGTGAAGAGAGGTGAAGAGACGTACAGAGAAGTAGGAGAGGGGAGAGATGGGTGGTAGGAGGGAGGGTGGGGGAGAGAGGCAGGGAGAGAGAGGCAGGAGGAGAGAGGCAGGGGGAGAGAGGCAGGGGGAGAGAGGCAGGGGGAGAGAGGCAGGGGGAGAGAGGCAGGGGGAGAGAGGCAGGGGGAGAGAGGCAGGGGGAGAGAGGCAGGGGGAGAGAGGCAGGGGGAGAGAGGCAGGGGGAGAGAGGCAGGGGGAGAGAGGCAGGGGGAGAGAGGCAGGGGGAGAGAGGCAGGGGGAGAGAGGCAGGGGGAGAGAGGCAGGGGGAGAGAGGCAGGGGGAGGGGGTTAGGGGGAGAGAGGCAGGGGGAGAGAGGCAGGGGGAGAGAGGCAGGGGGAGAGAGGCAGGGGGAGAGAGGCAGGGGGAGAGAGGCAGGGGGAGAGAGGCAGGGGGAGAGAGGCAGGGGGAGAGAGGCAGGGGGAGAGAGGCAGGGGGAGAGAGGCAGGGGGAGAGAGGCAGGGGGAGAGAGGCAGGGGGAGAGAGGCAGGGGGAGAGAGGCAGGGGGAGAGAGGCAGGGGGAGAGAGGCAGGGGGAGAGAGGCAGGGGGAGAGAGGCAGGGGGAGAGAGGCAGGGGGAGAGAGGCAGGGGGAGAGAGGCAGGGGGAGAGAGGCAGGGGGAGAGAGGCAGGGGGAGAGAGGCAGGGGGAGAGAGGCAGGGGGAGGGGGTTAGATGAAGAGGGGAGGGGAGGGGAGCCCATGTGGCGCAAAGTAGCGAAGAGAGAAGATTAATCCCTGTTCACGGCGCAAACGGGAGTCCGGATGGCCCCTGTGCATGGACAATCCAAACACGGACAGGTGTTGCTGCAAGGAGTGACCGGCAGAACGGAAATGGCGTGACACCGGGGTGTCATTGCCAACGTTGATGTCTCGGAGGTGTTCCGCGAATCGGTCGGCCAGGCGGCGCCCCGTTTGTCCGATGTACAGAGAATGGCAGAGAGAGCAGGAGATACAATAGATAATGTTAGTGGAAGTGCAGGTGAAGGAGTCGGTGATGCGATAGGGTCGGTGATGGGTGCTGGTGAGGAGGGTGGTGTTGGAGAGGTAAGGGCAAGTGCGGTAGCGTGGGCGGGAGCAAGGGAACGAGCTAGGTTGGGAGGTTGGGTTGGGGAAGAAGCTGTGGACCAAGAGGTCTCGTAGGTTACGGGCTCGTTTGAAGGGGGGTCGATTAGGGAAGATGTGGGAGGTGGAGGGGTCGGACTGGAGGCGCCGGAAAGCTCGGAGAATGGAGCGTTGGAGGGGTAGGGTGGTGGGATGGTAGGTGAGGGGAAAAGGGAGGCAGGAAACGGCAGGGCGGGTTCGGGGGGAGAGAGCAGATGCACGGTCCACAGAGCGTGCTCTGGCAAGGGCGGTGTGGATGGTGGTGGGTGGATATCCACGCAGGCTAAAGTGGCGAGCCATGAGTTGAGACTGAGTCTCAAAGTCATGGCTGTCACTACAAAGTCTGCGTAGACGGAGAAATTGGGAATAGGGGATGGAAAGTTTTGTGTGTTTAGGGTGGGAGGAGGAGAAGTTGAGATAGGAGTGTGAGTCTGTGTGTTTGTAGTGGATGGAGGTGCTAAGGGCGGAGTGAAGGATGCTGACCGAAATGTCGAGAAAGGGGACAGAGGTGTCAGAGATAGTACAGGAGAAGTGGAGGGCAGGATGGAAGGATTGAACGAAAGAGAGGAACGAGTCAAGATGTTCGCGGGAGAGTGAGGTGGCACCGATACAGTCGTCGATATAACGACCGTATAGTTCGGAAGTAGGACCAGTGAAACTGGAGATTATTTGGGCCTCAACATAACCAACGAACAGGTTCGCGTAGTTGGGGCCCATTCTCGTCCCCATGGCCACTCCCGAAAATGCTGGTAGATATCCCCCGCGAACGAGAAGCAGTTAAGAGATAGGACAAGTTCGGTCAGACGAATGAGTGTGGAGGTATCGGGTTGTGGGTTGGGGCGTTGGTCGAGGAAATACTTAAGGGTACGCAGCCCCTCGTCGTGGGGGATTACCGTATAGAGGCTCTGAATGTCTAGAGTGAAGAGAAGCTTAGAAGGGCCGGGAGGGAAAGAGAAAGAGTTGAATAGACGAAGCGCGTGGTTAGTGTCATGAATGTGGGAAGGGAGAGAAGCCACTAGGGGGGCGAGGACACGGTCTAGGTATTTTGAGATAAGCTCGGTGGGGCAGATGCAGGCGGAGACGATGGGGCGGCCAGGGTTGTTCGGTTTATGGATCTTGGGGAGGAAGTAAATGGTGGGGGTGCGTGGGGTGCGAACAATAAGGTTGGAGGCGGTGGCGGGGAGACGGGAGGACACAGTCTGTTGGTAGCTGGGCGTGGGGTCGGAGGGCAGAGGGCGGTAGAATGAGGTATCTCGAAGTTGGCGGAGAGCTTCGGCCTTGTAGAGGTCCGCGCGCCATACCACCACGGCTCCACCCTTATCAGCCGGTTTTATGATGATGTCCGTGCGGCGTCGGAGGGATCGAAGGGCCGAGAGTTCGGTTGGAGAGATGTTGAGTCGAGAGGGACGCCTGAAAAAGTTAAACCGGTCCACAGCGCGTTGGCAGGCGCCCGCGAAAAGATCAACTGCTTGGAACTGGCCAGGAGCAGGCGTCCACTGGGATGGTCGGCGGCCCAGGTCAGTGAAGCAGTCCTCGTTGGGTGCAGGTGGTGTGTTATGGAAAAGCGCACCCAACCTAACGCGCCGCACAAAGCTGTGGACATCGGCACGGGTTTGAAATTCCTTGCAGGATGGAGTGAGTGGGATGAAGCGCAGACCCCTATTAAGGATGGAGCGCTCCGCCTCAGAGAGAGGAAGATCTGAAGGAATGGTAACGACAGACTGAAGTGGAGAAGGGGTGGGTGGAATAGAAGTAGGGTTAGGAGGGGCGGTCGGGATGGCGGAGGGCTGGGAGGGAGGGGTGGAGTGTGTGTGGGAGAGGCAGGGTGGTTGGGTGTGGGAGGGGGAAGCATATCAGGGAGGGAGAAGGGTGGTGGAGGGGTTGGGGTAGTGGCATCGGGTGTGGAGGAACGGAGGAGTGAGTGAAGTTTGCGAAGCTTAGTGTCGGTAAGAACTGCATGAAAGAGATGATTAAGTTGAATGATAAAGCGCAATGTGTTGTGAGCATGGGAGGGTGACAGAGAGGAGAAAAATATGGAAAAGGCTGGAGGAAGAAGGCGGCCGATAGTGCGGATTTTAGAGAGATTGGAGCGAATGGTGGCCCGCATAAGGCGGTAGGATGTGGTGCGGAGTATGGGTAGAATGGTGGTAGAAGAGTGGAGAGTTGGGTGGAAATGGAGGCGGAAACCCTTAGGGATGAGGCGGTGATGTAAGCAGCGACTGAGAAACGTAATATGACTAGAGAAACGAGTCTTCTTGAATATGAGTAAGGAGAGTCGTATAGTAGGTTGAAAGTATTGAGAGGGAAGTGTGCGGAGGTATAGTTTTAGGCGGTTGTGGAGAGTGAGTTGGAAAGATTTGTAGTCAGGTATGATGGAACGAGAGAGAAAAGAAAATTAGACGTGGGAAGGAGAATTACAAAAGGTGTGGTGGAAAAAAAACAAGCGTGATGAGAAAATTGGACGTGGGAAAAAACATTTTTTACAGGTGTGGGGGAAAAAAATAAATAAAGGCATGAGGAGAAAAAACGAAAAAGGCGTTGTGAGAAGAAAATATATGCGAGGTGGGAGAAAAAAACAAAGCAAAAAGAAAAGAGGAAGATGGGACAATAGAGAGAAAATTGGGTGACAGGGAGAGAAGAAACGAGAGGAGAAAAGAAATGGGGGGGAGAAGAATACAAAGTAATAGGTGCAGATTAGAGAAAACAGATTAGGAACATCCAGAGTACGAAGAGACGGTAGGTGAAGGAAAGTAAAGGAAAAAATAAAGATGATAAAGGTAATAAAGGAGGTTTACATAAGTGGAAAAGTTCAAAAGCTCAAAAGTTTTTTAGACGTCGTGGTATATTGAGGCGATTTCCAATCAGAAGATGGGTCCAGTGTAATCCGTGGGTAGGAGAGGTGTAGCCGGAGGGTGTAAAGTTCAGAATAAAACAGTCCAGAAAGAGTAAATCCAGAAGGAAAGAAGGTAGAATCCAGAAGTTCGTGTTTGATGAGTGGAGACAGGATTAGCTGGTGCGATAACGTGAGCGTGTATTATATATATATATATATATATATATATATATATATATATATATATATATATATGTATATATTTACTCGTAGCCACTTTAACATGGTTGTCCGTTCGAGCAGACTCTACTGCTATTTTTTAACCCCAAGAGAACATCTCCTCTAGCTGGTTAACGATGCACAGCTGCATCCGATAAAATTGCGAACAAGGGAGCGAATCCCTACCATCTTCTAGCGACAGAACCAGCATAACAGTCCTGGTTTCGGGTTATTTCTGTCACTCCTCAGTACTGGACACCTCGTCTGCTAGAGGTGATAGCAGCTCGCTTCTGTTCGCAATATATATATTTCAAGCAAACACACATATATATATACATTTACTGGTATCTGATTCTTGGAAATTTAACCTTATTCTTTTATACTGAGTGCTCATTTGATATCTGCCAGGATTTTAAAATCCTATTTTTTTCTCTTTTATATATATACTAGCAGCTAAGCCCGGAATCACCCGGTCTGTTTGGATGATGTGGCTGTGATCGTTTTCGGTTAGGCATAATCTATAACAGCGTTTCTCAACCTTCCCACCCCCTATCAGAAAACAGCTTCGTCTGTTCCCCCTCCCCACATACACACACAAACCACCCTTTCTTAAAAATTTTTTCCGACAGCTACGGGGAATACGAATCTGCAAAAAAATTGGCAAAATTCGACATTTCTAAATTACACCCACCCTACCCCCCACTTTCTTCATTTTGAACTTTCTTCAGAACTTTTTTTTTCTTTTATTTTTTTTTTCAAAATATGCGGGAAAATACGGAGATTATGATTCTGAAAAAATTTCCAAAAAATCTTAAAATTTTTTTTAAGAATTTTTTTTTTTTTCTAAATATGCAGAAAAATACGGACATTATATGATCCGGACAAAAATTTCAAAACATTTCTTTACTTACGGTTACGGTTTTAGGGTAAGGGTTAGAGTTTTAGGGTTACGGTTAGGATTTTAGGGTTAGGGTTAGGGTTTTAGAGTTAGGGTTAGGGTTAGAGCTAGGGTTTTAGGGTTAGTGTTGGGGAAAAAAGTCCAAATTGAAGAAGTTGGGGGTGGGAATTCACAATGCCGATTTTTGGCAATTTTCCCGAACCTCCGTATCCAAAAACGGGGAGTTTTGGCAAAAAAATATTTTAAATAAACAAATTTGGGAGAAAATGGGGTGGTGAAGGGTGGAAGTCTTTCCAAAATATCATGATTTAACAGCCATCCTTTAAATCTTAAGGAGGTCTTGCAAATGTTTACAGTCCCAGATATCGTGGTCATTTGTAGCTTATGAATTAAAGATTTACATTCGCTCCCCAAGATTCCAAGTTCAGTCATATGTATGTATGTATGTATGTATGTATAAATGTATGTATGTATATATATATATATATATATGTATATATATATATATATATATGTATGTATGTATATATATGTATGTATGTATGTATGTATGTATCATTTAAAAATGGTTTCGCGAACAATAATAATAGTAAGGGAGACCGGGTCTAGTTGTTACACGGGTAAGTTGTTACAAGCCCATTGTTTCCAACTTCAAAAAATAGGTGGCACTCGGGTCTCTACCGCGTGAAGGCCAACTCCATAGCTTCATGACTGCACATGTGTATTGCACTGGCAGGCTGTCACCAGGAAATATATGGCTCAAAAAACGATTATTTGCTCCAAAAGTGAAAATTTGCCACAAAGTTATTTTCTTAACTACTAAAGTACAAGTGGTCTTACTGAAGTAGTTTGTGGCTCATTAGGAAGTGTTGGAAGTTGCCTTCGATACATGAAGGTGCGTCCTGGATGCCATGCATTGCTAGTGCTGTGTACGAGGTAATCCCCAGAAACCCATGGTCGGGGTTAATTGTTACAGTGTATCAACTTACCCCAGGCATGTAACAACTTACCCCTTCTATTTCAGTTTAACACGCCATTTCTAGAAATTACAAAAGGAAGACTACAAGGGGGATACCCCTCCCGATATCATGGAAAGAGCCACCAGAAAAGTTGTGGATGAAAAGAAATCATTGCCGTAAAACAGCACATAATGGATGAAATAAACAAACGGAAATCCAAACCAAAGAAGGCAACTGGTACAAAAAAGGCAACAAAAGGGAAGGAAAAGTCAACTAAAACAGGTAAAGGGAAAGGGAAGCGGCCTCGCAGCAAGCAAGTCACCGATTGGAAATGCCTTGTCTGCTCAGATTGGTATTCCAATTCCCTTCCAGGTGAAGAATGGGTGCAATGCATGATCTGCAAAGACTGGGCATACACTGACAGTATCGATGGACGACAGGACTTTCTGTGTCATCTGTGTGGTGAGAAGTTAATGGAGGACGATCCCGACTTGATGGCACATGTAACAATGGGGAAATTGGCTGATGAGGACTCTCAGTATCACAGTTAGGATATGAGGTGGTTCAAAGCACAGTTAATTAATTAAAATAATACTTCCTAGATGCAAGAAGCAGGAGACGTATTCATTTTAAACGTGTTTGTTAACATAATTCCGAGTTATCGACAGTTGTAACAAAGTACCCCAGTAAGTGTCACAATGTACCTCGCACTCGGGGAAAATTGTTACAGCTGACACCAGCTCATTAATTAGAACCTGTCAAATTAATGTTATGTAATTTCTGTTTTTTGCTGGTGAGAACAATAAATAGAAATGTTTTACTAAAAGATGGCGGCGAGCTGGCAGAATTGTTAGCACGCCGAGCGAAATGCTTAGCAATATTTCGTCTGCAGTTACGTGCTGAGTTCAAATTTCGCCGAGGTCGACTTTGCCTTTCATCCTTTCGGGGTCGATAAATTACGCACTGGGGTCAATCTAATCGACTTAATCCCTTTGTCTGTCCTTGTTTGTCCCCTCTATGTTTACCCCCTTGTGGGCAATAAAGTAATAAGAAATGTTTTACTAATTAAATCTGAAAAGAAACTTCAGCTGTGTTCATTTATGTGGGTGCCACGGCAAAAAAATGTAACAACTTAACCCGGTCTCCCCTAGTCAGTATATTTGGTAGAATGAATATATTTTTTATAATATAGCAGATAAATATTATTACAACTCCACGACCTTTTGTTTCATGTTAAATAGAGCATTTAGCCGAGGGATGCAATTCGAATGGTATTTTTTATTTAAGTGTTCTTTATCTCTAGTAGCTCTATCATATTGCAATGCAAGATAATCTATACACATCATAACAAAATACACCACATCCGTACACGTGAGTATGCCGGCAGGGCGGGTGTGTATATAAGCACGTGTGTACGAATATGCGCGCATCTGCGTACACTTGTACGTGTGCATATGAACTTGCTACCCGACATCCCCCTCTACCGAGAGAAGGTTGAAAAGCAAAGTCAACAAAAGAGAGATATGTATTCAGAAGAATAAATAAATTAGAACATATTTCGGTTCGGTAGGGTATTTTATTTGGCACCCTTTTCGATTCTGCCAATCGACCGCCACTCCACAGCCATAGATAATAATGATTTCTTTATTAACCACAAGGGTTTACATTAAGAAAAACATTAAGGACAGCTCAGGGCAAAACAAAGGATGTGTGTGTGTGTGTGTGTGTGTGTGTGTGTGTGTGTGTGTGTGTGTGTGTGTGTGTGTGTGTGTCTGTGTGTGTGTGTGTGTGTCTGTGTGTGTGTGTGTGTGTGTGTGTGTGTGTGTGTGTGTGTGTGTGTGTGTGTGCGAGCGTGTATTGTTGTGAGAGTTTTGCGAGTAAACAAGACTAACAAAAATTATTTTAAATAAAAGGAAAGAGAGAATTCAACAATGTGTAATCCTCAATAGGGAGGAGACGTTCGAGGGCTACTCATGGAAAAACCTCATAAAAAAAACATGAGTACTTTGACTTTTGGAACATGTGCCTTTCTTTCCTCTCCTTTTTTCCATCTACAAGCGTATGCTCGGGGCAGGCCCGTTCACTTACCCCATTCTCACCACTTTTATCCACCTTTCAGCAAACTGGCTAGAAGACAACACTTCCCTCTCTACCCTTATTTTCCTTTTTAAGTGAAAATTGAAGAAGTTCTTCAGGGATTGGCCAAAGAGAAAAGTGTTCGTCTTCAGCCATACAACCTCTTTCGCTATGGCCACCAGACATATAAAAACAACTTTTCCTTCCCGGTTAAAGGAAGTCGGCGGAGCGATCTTCACGATGGATTCAGTTGACAGCCGGATCCGTCCCACACCCGACAGCAAGTGTTCGACATAAATCCACAGGTCAGGCATTGGACGAGTGCATGCAGGGACCGTCTCATCGTCCAGCGCACATCTCTGACATGTTCGGCTGACAGCACTTTCGTACCTGTAAAGTTTATCTCGAATAGGCAAAGCTTCCCGGTAGCACTACCAGGACAGATATTTTTGGAAATTATCCATCGGTCCCGGCCAGAAAGTTCTCCTGAAAAGAGCAACTAGCTGATCTTCTCCGACACCCAAGCTCTCCCCAAGAACGTCGTCACACTTTTCCTCCACTAATCTTCTATAAAATACTAAAGCGGACGTTCCACCTATCGCACTGGCTGAGGGCTGTGAGTGCTTGAAAACATTCTACTTTCCAAAAGCTCCACTTCGTTCTCTGTTTTACTCAGGACTGCATCTCCGTTAAAGAAACTAGTTGCGGAAATACGCGTCTGGCGAACGGCGAACGGCGAACGGCGACCACACTTGTTCACCATCAAGGAAGCACAGGAGATGTCGTAACCTCAGCGCATATCTGTGCATCATCAACCACGGCATGCCCAGGCCACCATGCAGCGGGTACTGACAGCAGATAGACCGCCTGATTATCGGGATGCGTCCCTTCCACAAAAAGCGGAAGGTATACGCTCCAGTGTAATCAGACTCTGGCTAGGCCAAGGCACGACGGTCAAGCGATAGTAGATGACGGACGTGATATATGCGTTAGCCATCCCTGCTCGACCTCTCAGGCGTAGCTTTCTCTCGGCCCATTTCTGGGTAAGATTAGTCACCCTGCTCGTTACCTCGTCCCAGTTTTTGTCCATATGAGGTCCGGACCGAACCAGATCCTGAACAATTTAACCGGACTGTCCGTCCAGCGCCCAAGATCTGTTGAAATAAGCGCCAAGTCCCTCTCAATTCACGCTCTACTCTCTTAAAAAAGGGTCATACACATACAAGATGTAGTTTTGCATCCATTTTACTATAAACAAATACAAGATGAGTCCATTTCGAACACCATTGAACATAGGTCTGCTCAGTCAGGATTGAACAAGAATGTCTTTCCTCAGGTACCGATTCGAAATTCTGTGTTTTCTCGCGAATTCCTCTGCTCTATAAAATGAGCATCTATCTTACGTAATTGGTAGTTTTCGTGTGCACTAAACTGAGTTTTGGATAGCAATAAAACATTTTTCGCTCAGTTGGATAGGATCATTGGAGGAAGAAATCGTCAAAGAACATTATAGGCTACTCCCGTTGGGAGTTTGAACTGCGCCTCTTTCTTTTACTTGTTTCAGTCATTAGACTACAACTATGCTGAATCAACCTCAGTACCTTTTTTTAAAACCAGGTATTTATTCCTTCGGTCTCTTTTGCCGAAATGCTAGTTTACGGTGATGTAAACACGCCAACACCGGTTATCAAGAGGTAGTGGAGAACAAATACAAACACAAAGCTTCTTCCAGTTTCTGTCTACTAAATCCACTCACAAGGCTTTGGTCGGGTCGAGGCTGTAGTAGAATACACGAGGCTGTAGTAGAATACACGAGGCTGTAGTAGAATACACGAGGCTGTAGTAGAATACACGAGGCTGTAGTAGAACACACTTCAGTCACCCGGGACTGAACCCAGTATTGTGTGGTTGGGAAGCAAACCTTACTGCACATCCACACCTGCGCCTCTTTAAAGTCAATTTCTTTAAAAACCTTTCTATACGTTCGCTCTGTCTGTTTGTGTCGAATGTATTCCAATACTCGCCTTCCTTACAGCTGGGTTTGTTGTTATTTGTTATGCTCATCAGTCTTACTGTCTCTGCTGGTGCTGTTGCTGCTGATTTATTTTTGTCATTGTTGTCACTACTGTTGTGACTGATCATACTGCTGTACTGTTATTCTTGTTGTTTAGTCCCAGGTCATCTTTGATTGAACAGGCCTATGATCAAAAACACGTTCCCCACTTTTTTACACATATGTGTCCAACGTTTCCTTTGTCAAGGCGACAAGGTGTAATTTGAGGGAAATTTGTCAATAATTTCTAACTGATTGAGCAACCGCGGAGAGACTATTTCATTGGTTCGTGTTGTTCTTGTGTTTGCTGTTACTTTCATCCTCAATGTGAACGGGATTTTTTGTCTTTTTTTTTTTTTTTGTTAGTGATACCTTATTCCTCTCTCATGCCAAAATACCAGAATTACCTAATGGGAGCTTACCACTTACGCTACAACGCTTGCTGAATTACCTATTCTCTGTTGCAGAAATAAGATATGGGTTCGATGCCTTACTAAATAAAATTTCTGTTCTGAAGGATATAGTCATTAAAATTGAAGTAACGTGTACTTTTCGTCAGAAGAAAGACCTTAACGAGCATAGATTACATATATCGGGGTATTTTGCTAAGAGATAAGTCAGTTCCCATTGAGCTGTCGCTTTGAATTAGTCTCCAGTCTCGGTTGTACCCATTTCATTTCAATTACTTTCTACACATACTGTGAAAAAAAAAAAAAAACGTCTTCCCTTTATATATTTGACGCCCATTACCCCGCCCGAAAACATCTGATGCCCGCCTATTTATTTATGTATCAAATAATTAGAACCAAATAACGATTGTTAAAATATTTATTGATTTTAATAATTGTGTAGTTATATTTCTAGAGCATGTGCAATTGTATTTAAGATACCCTGTTGGTCTGTGTTCGCCGCTTTCTTTCTTAAACTGTAATTTTGGTTCTTTGTGTTTATACAACATTCCCTGCCTTTGCTAAGATTCTCTCAATATCATAAATGAAGTAATGAAACAATTTTCGTATTATCACACGATCCAGCTCATATAGAGTTCACAAGGAGAAACTATGACAATTAATTTAGGCTTTATGCTTTTAAGAAAACTATACCTCTATATAAGATCTTTTTCCCCGTACACTTCGTTATAGAATTAGTCTTTGTTCCTTGCCATATTCACTCGTTGTATTTTACAGTTCTCTTGCAGTCATAAACTCTACATCTATGATCATGTGTTGACATTTACAGCCGGTTCTTATCTCACATAAAAATAACTCTTCATTTTAAATCCTTTTTTTATCGGTTGTACATACTTATCTGACTCAATGAAATTTCTCCTAGGGATGGACGCATCATTGTTACAATTGTTTGCTATGACAGACCTTTGTCTATTTCGTAATTTTTTTTTTTTTTCATCATATCAACCATTTCGTTTTTCAACGTTTTTTCGTACTCTTTTTATTTCTGTTTTCATTATTTAAGCCTTGAAGGCGACGAAGTGGTAAAATCGTTAGTACACCGGACAAAATGCTTAGCAGCAATTCGTCCGTCTTTACGTTCTTAGTCCAAATTCCGTCGCGGTCGACTTTACCTATCATCCTTCTGGGTCGGTAAATTAAGTACAAGTTGAGCACTGGGGTTGATGTAATCGACTTCACCACCCCTCAAAATTGCAAAGCCATCTATCAGAATGAAAAAAACAAGGGTTATTTAGGTTCCCAAAGCCGCGATCGGGTAGAATCTTTAGCGATCTCGACTTCACCTTCCATCTCTTCAGGGTTGATAGAATAGGTACCAGTTGAAAACTGAGATCGATACAATTAAGTAGCCTTCTCCACAAAATCCCAGGCTTTGTGCCTGTAGTAGCAAGGATTATCATTATTAACGTTCATTAAAATTTTATCGCTATCAACTACTTTGAGTGTTAAACATTTTCCAAGGTGTCTTCATAATATTCTTATTTTCATTATTCAAGATTCCAGCAACTTTCACAATATTTATTCGACTTTCGAATCTTTATTTCTTGACTGAAATCGCAGACATGTTTGGGCAGTCACTAACTATGAAAATTTATTCAATAAACATAGATTCCCAAAATTTTAGATTGTAAGCTAATATCTAACAAAAGAATGCTTATATTTCTTGGGCGCCTATTGATAACAGACTTATAACAAACAGACCTGATAAAAAAAAAAGAGGGGACAAAATCCTCCTGCTGATTACGGTACTCTTGCAGCTTTTATTTATGTCTAATCAGAATCAAATATATTTAGTGTGTGTGTGTGTGTGTGTGTGTGTGTGTGTGTGTGTGTGTGTGTGTGTGTGTGTGTGTGTGTGTGTGTGTGTGTGTGTGTGTGCGTGTTACTTTATATCAGTGTTCGTTTATGATAAAAGTAAATATGAATGTATGTATAGCCGAAAAGGAAAAGAAGTTTAGTTCGAAATCACGAGCCCCAAGTTCGATCCCACTGCGAGGCACTTAAGGCAAGTGTCTTTTATTCTGTTCGGGTCGACCCAAGCGTTGTGAATAAGGCTGGGCGGAGACAAAAATGCATGGACTTTCGTTGGAAGAAACAGTAATACCCTAACCCTAACCCTGTCACACATTTTGCCATGTTTGTTACACATTGTGTCAACTTAGTCATACACTGTACCGACCTTGTCACATACTGGTTTCACATTTTGGTACAAGGCCAGCAATTTCGGGGGAGGGATAAGTCGAGCCATTTGTTTTACCTTGTTTAACAACGTAATTGCTCTAGTGACAGAAACAGTAGATTAAGAGTTTTAATACTTTGCAATAATCTTTACATTTTAAGGCGGCGAGTTGGCAGAAACGTTAGCACGCCGGGCGAAATGCTTAGCGGTATCTTGTCTGTCTTTTCGTTCTGAGTTCAAATTCCGCCGAGGTCGACTTTGCCTTTCATCCTTTCGGAGTCGATAAAATAAGTACCAGCCGAGCGCTGGGGTCGTTGTAATCGACTTACCCACTCCCCCGAAATTATTAGCTTTGTGTCAAAATTTGAAGCCAATAATCTATACATTCTGAGTAAGAGAGTGTCAACCAGGGATTGAGACTGTGTCATTCTTTTTACTACATTGCAACACGAATATATTTTTCGAGCATGTGCACAAGGCCACATAGTTTTAAAGGGTTGACTCATTAGAGCCTGTTCCCATGTTCTGGTATTCCCAGAAGAATTACAGATACTGGGGCTCAGTCCCAATGACATCACTTCCTTGTGAGTATGTGGCCTTGAGCTAATATTAGAAATATATATTCATTTATTCATGTACAGTATAGTAAGTAACATAGAAGATGAATAATGCAGTTTCTGTCTTGGATTGACACCTTTCACTTCCCTTGCATCACTAATGTCATTTGAATAGGCATGAATTAGATTTTATCATTTTTATCTCATTTTAAATAGAAAACGCCTATGCTTTGTCAAAGATAAGCCATACTCTTGAGCAATTTTTACACAGTGCAATCTTGTACAGTTACTCTCCAGTTTAAAACTTAAATAATATTTTCCTTTCTTCTTATGGCGGCGAGCTGGCAGAAACGTTAGCATGCCGGGCGAAATGCTTAGCGGTATTTTGTCTGCCGTTACGTTCTGAGTTCAAATTCCGCCGAGGTCGACTTTGCCTTTCATCCTTTCGAGGTCGATAAATTAAGTACCAGTTACGCACTGGGGTCGATGTAATCGACTTAATCCGTTCGTCTGTTCTTGTTTGTTCCCTCTATGTTTAGCCCCTTGTGGGCAATAACGAAGTAGGTATTTCGTCTGCTGCTACGTTCCACCGAGGTCGACTTTACCTTTCATCCTTTCAGGATCGATTAAATAAATACCAGTTACGCACTGGAGTCGATGTAATCGACTTAATCCGTTTATCTGTCCTTGTTTGTCCCCTCTGTGTGTAGCCCCTTGTGGGCAGTAAAGAAAATCCCCTTGTGGCAAAATAAAAAATTTGCGAAATGCTAAACGATATTTCGTCTGTCTTTACGTTCTGAGTTTAAATTCCGCCGAGGTCGACTTTGCCTTTCAACCTTTCGGAGTTCAAAAATTAAGTACCAGTCGCGTACTGAGGTCGATCTAATCGACTGCCCCCCCCCCTCCCCACTTTACAGACACGTTGTTTCGAGTTCAGTCCCACTGTGCAGCATCTTGGGTGTCTTCTACTATAATCCTAGACCGACCAATAACCTATGAGTGTATTTAGTGAATGGTAACTGTGCAAACAGCGCGCGCGCGAGTGTGTGTTTGTGTTTGTCTCCTACCCCACGCCCCTTAACAGCCGGTACTGGTTAGTCTACGTTCCTGTCACATTAGCGGTTCGGTAAAAGAGACCAAACTTAAAAAATAAATACTAGGGTCAATGTATTCGACTAACCCATTAAAGTGTTGCTCCAGCATGGCTGCAGTCCAATGACTAAAACAAGTAAAAGAGGCAAAGAAATTTTCCTTTTAGATACATTTATTTCAGATATTATAAATTACTTTAAACCAGTGGCTCTTAACCATTTTTTATCTTTTTTTATTTTTTGTATCGCTCCACAACCTTTAAGTAGCTGTTTATGCCTAATACCCACCTAAGTAGCGAGTGAGGTATCACGACTAAAGTAATTTAACATGGATAATGATTTATAAATTTTACTCTAAAAATGGATCGTATAAGCTTTTAACAGTGAAATAATAAAAAAAATTAATAAAATCAAAAAGTTGTAAATTTACTTTATACATTGCAACTTAATGGCTGGCTTGTGCCTGATGAGATCTCATTTCATTTTAATAACCATTACTAGTTTTATCATGTGTAATATAATTATTACTATAGGTAAAAATTAGTATATTAATATGTTATCTCGCCGCGCCCTAAAGCCTTACGCCCCCTTCGACATGCCCATCGCCCCCTTCGACATGCCCATCGCCCCCTTCGACATGCCCATCGCCCACTTTGGGACGATACCGCCCACATTGAGAACTTCTGCTTAATCCCCAAATACCTTCCATTTTCAGCAACGCACAACCAAACCATTTCATTTCTAGGTAATATCCCGTGACAACTTATGATGTATCTGTCTCCAATAACAATTTCTTGTCAAATATAATTCTTCTGTTCCTAGAGTATTTGGAGATCGTTTACATAAAGTTTTTTTTTAAGAAAACCACCAAAAAACAAAAAAAAATCAGAAGCAGTCAAATAATCTGAAATAGAAAGTGACTTTAAATATTTTGATGTGAGATAAGCATTGCATGGTAAATAAGTAAATAAATAGGTTCGTTGTTGTTAAAAGCAGGGTTATAGTGTCCTTGATCTTTATAATCAGACAAAGAATTAATTGATTGGTGCGTTGCCAAGTCAAGGTCCACAAAAGAGTCTCTGACAGAATAAACTGGAATATGTTCCGTTTGTTTGAAAGACTGCAAATACCACTAACGATATCTAACGGCAGTTATCATCTGCCTTGACGTTCTGAATTCAATTTCTGCCGAGGTCGACTTTGCCTTTCATCCTTTCGGGGTCGATAAAATAAGTACCAGTTAAGTATTGGGGTCGTTATAGTCGACTCCACCCCCACCCACAAAAACCGCTGTTTATTGTCGTCAAGGCGGTGACCTGGCAAAATCGTTCGCACGTTGGACAAAATGTTTAGTGATATTTCTTCTGGTACTTTACGTTCTGAGTCCAAGTTCTGCCGAAGTCGACTTTGCCTTTCATCTTTTCAGTGATCGATAAAATAAGTACCAGCTGAACACTGGAGTCGATGTAATGGACTAAAATTGCTGGCCTTGTACCAAAATTTGAAACTGTTGTTGTTGTTATTGCTGTTCGCGTTGTTGGTAGTGATGGTTTTGGTGGTGGTGTTTATCCCGAAATCAGCCATGGTTAAAAGAGCTAATCTTACCCATTTTATTTGTTTTTGTTCATGTTCTTTGTTTTTGTTTTTCCTAAGGTTTTGTGTTTCCTTATGTTGTTTTTGTATGTTTGTTTTTGCTTCGTCTTTTTCACAGGTATAATGTTCCCATAAGTACATTTGGTATACCATTGCCCATCTAAGTTATTAAATGGGTATTTGGCTGCTGTTTCCAGCAGCATGTAGAGGGCTCCAATTTAAATCCATCGACATTTCGTTGACTCGTAGCTGTTTTCAACAGGGACTTGTGTTAAGTCTATTTCTATTCCTTTCTACAGCATCTCCCCTCGCTTATGTTAATAATACTCTTGAGGAAAGCATGAATGCTATAACATCCTATCTAATATCTCGTTCAAAAACAAGGGGGAAAACATGCCATTCTGTCATCTTCGTTATAATACAGAACAGCTTTATTATAATACAGAGCACGAGACAAAACTAAATAGATAAACAATATTATGAAGAATTCCACAAAAAGAAATAGAAGATAAACAACGGCAGTCTTATTTAAGCAAAATCTAAGCAAAAAAAAAAACTCAGAGATTCACTACATGGGATGGTCATGGCTGGAATATCTTTAATAGTAGGTCTTCTCAGTTAAGGTAAATAGATAAACAGAAACAAGAAGAGAACATCTACGCAGGCGGCTAATCGGCAAAATTGTCAGAGCATCGGATAGAATTCCACCTGGTATTTATTCAAACACGTTGCTACTCTGGGATCGAGTACTCACCGAAATTAACTTCGCCTTTCAGCCCTTTCGGGGTCGATAAAGAAAAGTACAAATCCATGGCGATGGCTTGATGGAATTGTTAGAATGTTGGACCAAGTTCCTTGAGGTACTTGTCCCGGCTCTATGCATTTCCAGTTCTTTTCCCACATTGACTCCCATTAGGGTAAGTAGATTTAATCCTGAGTTGAGTGCCTTTAGCAAGCATTCGGGCCAAGTCTCCAGTTTGGGGATCCCTTCCACCAGTGGAAGAGTCATGAGCACTACCTTCCCACTTAACTAAAGATATTTTTTAAAAGTCGCTCGATATGCTAGAAACATCAACCAAATCTCTCAATCACATTCTGTCGTGTTTAAGAAAGAAAGCACACCTTACGTATAATGTGATCCTGGGTACAATATATCCGAAAAACAGACGGGTTGGTGACGATTGGAACACATTTGATCATAAATCTAGTGGATCAGAGCTGACCAGGAACTTAATAAAAACTTAGAGTAAAGATGAAAGACTTGACTGTTTTTCATCTATCTACTCAACCAAAGCCTAGTCGAAATTTTGCGATGCAATTTCGAAGCAGCGACAAACATCATACAATATAGTTATTTTCAAGCTATTTGCTTTGACTGCATTTGAACATGTTACCAAAGGTCACAGTAATTACAGCACATGCTTATTAAGTAGAGGGTGTTGTCGTTGATATGTTCCGGACAATGAAGATAATAAGCTTATCTAGAATATTATGTAGGACAAAGAGAAAATTAGGAAACTAATAGTGGTGAAAAACTGACGTCACTTAGTACTAAGTCGTGTTAGATATATAAAAAGAGCAAAAAATAAATTAAATTAAATTTCTCAACATTTTCTCTCTCTCGATATATATGTATGTATATATATATATATATATATATATATATATATATATATATATATATATATATATATATATATTTAATTATATATAAAGGGAATTAACTGTGTATTAATGCCTCACGCTATCGAGGGACTAAATAAGTCAAAAAACTACCAAAAATAAGCAACATATTTACCGAAAGCGAGGGAATGCAGCTTTTCAAAATTTATCTCTTAAAAACATTTAACTCAACGGTAGACCACTGGTTTCTCAATCAAATACAGAAAAAACTGTGAAGTAACCTGTATTCTTTTGTTCATCAGTACACGTATGGTCAAGATATATAAAAATAAACAAGAATCAACCTACCACGATGTAGCCATCACAGCAACGATGACTTTTGTTCACAATTATATATACCTGAAAGAGATTTGAATTTATCCAGTTGCATCTCGGTAACATGTGCTTATACAGAATAATATTCAGCACTGAATATATTCTAATTATTTATAATATAATATAGGATAAATTCTTATAAAGAATTTATCCTATATTATATTATATATATATATATATATATATATATATATATATATATATATATATATATATATATATATATACATATATATATATATACATATATATATATATATATATATATATATATATATATATATATATATATATATATATATATATATATATATACGGCCGTGTACAAAATTGTTTTTAAGTTTGGCGTAAGGATGCAGTCGGTCTAATTGCCATCAGTGCATGACTGGTATTTATTTTCTCAACTCTGGGAAGAATGAAAGCCAAATAAATCCCGGAGTCCTTTGAACCCATTTGAACTCAGAATGTAAATAGACGTAAGTAGATGACACAGAGTATTTAATCAGCTAAGCTAATGATTAAATCATTCAGATGCGAAACCTGCATGTAAAATTAATAGATAAGTCAATGATAACATATTAAAAAGATAATGAGAAATAGATATGCGTGAAAAAGGATAAAATTCAATCACTAGTATAATTCTTTTTAATTTTTTCCACATGTATGTGGAGGGTAACTCCCGACAGGTTCCAGTCTTATTCTGATCGCTTTAACCTGGCATAACTTTCGCCGTATAAGTCGAGTTAATGATGAAAAAACATTAAATAAATCAACAAGATTGTGATTCTTTAGATGATCCAGTTAGCCCAACCCGTCCTCTTTTGTTTTTCAGTCATAACGTATCTAGGATTACATTATTCGTTTTTAATACAGTGCAGTGTGATTTGAAAGACTTTTCCCTAGCCCCCAGAATTGCTGACCTTGTGTCAAAATTAGAAAAGAAAATATGTGAGGGATAGTATGAGAAGTAAAAACCTGAAACTGCATGGTTTGAACTCAGAACTAGGACCGACGTAACAAAATGACTCTGTTGTTTTAGTATTATGTCAACTCGGTTATATTCGTTGCATTTCTCAAGTTCTATGCCTTGAAATATTACTTTTCTCATTGACAGGTCACAAAAGTCCTATATTTGAGTAAAGAAGAAATAGGAAGTAAGTTGTTCATGTCTCTTTCAAAAGAATTAATGACGTATGTAAAATCGAATAGAATCACAAGTCGAAATCAGGGAGCTCATTGGTCAACGTCTCTTAGCCAATGGCTAAAGCTGTATGGTCGAGAACTACGTTTCGGATTCCATTCCATTGCAGAACATATTGGACAATTAACCAAAGCAAAGGCTCGAAAAAAGCTTTATGAGTGAAATTTGGTAGACTGAAATCGTGTGAAAACTAGTCGTGTTTTGTGATGGTAGACTTAATCCCTCACTTGATTTAATACCATCCCTTGGTTCCTGGAAGCCTTTAGGGAAGTCCAATATGCTTAACACATTTGGTCTGAGGATAACTTCCCAACATAGGAACCGTCGAAGTCTCTTCTTTCCTTGACAAACTAATATAATGATGCAGCGATATTTTTCATTGCATACATGGTTAACTTTAACAGAGAGGAACATGGTTGATTGACACGATCGCACTGTATTTCTTGGCAATTATTTCATTAGCCCCAGAAGAATAAAAAGCAAATTTGACAAAGATGAAATTGGAACTCAGAGCATAAAAAGACATAACTAAATACTTTTCGATTAGGCGTAAAGGCCTTCGCATTTAGAGAAGGGGGGAAATGTGAAGTTGAACATGCATACATTTCTCGTTGGTATCTACATTGTAATTGAAATCAAATTGTTTCAGCCGGAAATCGAAACTGTTTTGCAATCTCAACTTATTTTGTTCGCCATAACAAAAGTAGACAACGAGAAAGTATTTAGTTTGTTGCTTTAGTCACTCTGTTAATGCACATTTGATTGTGTGATTAATTATTGATTTCTTATGATTAGGTATGTTTTAGAGTAGGTGGCAATTGAAACTGTTCCCCATGAGACTTAAATTCTGAAGCAAGGAGAATCGAAACTAAATATTAAATAATGTATTTTGTCAGGCGCTCTATTAACTCTGCTTAACACACAGATATGTGTGTATTACACACTCACGCACACAGACACACAGAGACACACACGTATATATATGTAAATATATATATATATATATATACATATTCAGCCTTCTGCAACTCTGCAACATTAATATCTTGACATTACTATGACACAGACTAGTAAAACAGGTTTAGCCATAAAGCCAAATATACTTCGGCTGGTTTATATTGTAGATAACCTAATTCAAGAGACTATAAGCAAGTCAAATAAAGGCTGGAATGTTAGCCGTACACGTCAACAACCTAAGACGCAACTTCCTTCCGGTTACCAAAGTCTAAAATAGCAATTTCCATTTTTATTTCGCAACAATGGCTTTTAGTTTTACTAAACGTTGCCAAAGAAATGTAAAAATAAGATAAAACAAAATAAAATGAAATGAAATAAAATGAAATGGAAAAGAAAGTGATAAGACGATTATTTTTATCTTGTGCTGAAATTTCTACATCCGAAGAGTAAATAACTCTACAACGAATTTTTTTTTTTTTTTTTTTTTTTTTTAATTAATTTGCTTTTAATACTTCTGCAATGAGTAGTTTAAGTGTAAACTTCTTTTTACATATTATACCTTTTAAATGCTATATGAAGTGGGCCATTAAAACTTTATGATGTTATGATGTCATGAGATGTAGCTACGCCTTGTACCTAGATGAAACGCTTGATGAAGTGGGCGATTTAGAAATTAAGTCAAATGTACTGTAAATGAAGGCGCATGGCTCAGTGGTTAGAGCGTAGGGCTCACAATCATGAGGTAGTGAGTTCGATTCCTGGATTGGGCTGTGTGTTGTACTCTTGAGCAACACCCATTATTTCACGTTGCTCCAGTTCATTCATCTGTAGGAAATGAGTTGCAACGTCACTGATGCCAAGCTCTATCGGCCTTTGCTTTTTTTCCCTTGGATAACATCGGTGGCGTGGAGAGAGGGGGCTGGTAGGCATGGGTGACTGCAGGTCTTCCATAAACAAGCTTGCTCGGACTTATGCTTTGGAGGGTAACTTTCTAGGTGCAATTCCATGGTCATTCATGGCCGAAGGAGGTCTTTACCTTTTACTGTAAATAGCAGAAAATTGGGAAAGTGTAGCGGCAGAATCAATAGGATGCAGAAAATACAGAGCGTTGCTGTCACCGTTTATTCTTTGCCTTACGACGCTCATGACAGAAACATAATAAAAAATTTAGTATTCCAATCCTCTGTGTCTAACAGACAAAGCTTCCACACTCTCCTTTAAAAAATGGATGTTCTTAATAGTGCCAATCTCATCTGAAAGCCATCGTTACCCGATGATCTAAAGCAGGGATTCTCAACCCTTTTCTATCAATGGACCCCTTTGATTACTATTTTATTCTGGTGGATTTCCATAGCCATTCGATGATCAAAAGCTAGTTTTATAGAAACTGCTGTCAAATTTCTTATTTTGTTTTTGTTTGTAAGTTGAACTGTGTAAGTTTGTAAGTTGAACCGTGTAGAAAAAGAAACCTAGCTGTTTCTCTAGCAATATATACCAATAAATACATGCAAAGGAAATAACAACAATCTCTTCTATAGATTTAGCTTAGAGATGAATAACCTCTGGAAAGCTGATCTTTGCTTATTATATTACATGGATGCGAAGTCTTCAAACGTGCAATACTCCAGGATATCAGATACATTTCACAAACATATTAAACTTCGAAATATATTGAAAGCAATTTTAAGAAGAAATTGTTGAAGATATATTTTAAAGTCACACATTGATCTATGCGGTTTCCATAAATGTTTTTATTCGTCATAGCAATGACCAGACTCATATAGTTCTTGGTTTAATTCTAACCATTGTTGGCTTTGATCATGCTAAAGAACTACCTTACACACTATATATTGATATGTTTAGTCGCTGTTATTCAATGTGTGTGTGTGTGTGTGTGTTCATGCGTGCATGTTTGTAGTTGAAGAATTGTTGAAGGCTGTTTTTCTTTAATTATAGCTTTCTAAAGATAGCCGGTCAGAAACGAAGAAGAGAAACTTATCTAACTCATTGAATATTTAAACGTCTGAGACGAGTTGCTATTATTAAGATTATAGTCTTCAAAGCTATTAACCCAATCTTTAGAGAGTATATTGCATATTTAGAATATTCATATCTACACTATTTCGAACGGTTTGATCTCTGATGGATACATATCCATATTTATCCATCCATACAACCATTCATCCATCCATCCATCCATCCATCCATACATCCATACATACATACATACATACATACATACATACATAAGGGCTTCTATATACGAATATAATACGTTTTTGAAACCTGTTCGTGAGCAAATTGTTCGTTACATGAACAATTGAAATACATATAAATGGCGATAGTCCGTTCCAAGCCATACCGAAACTCCACATAAAAACATGAAACGATGGTTTACTTGTCCATCCATCAATAGCAAATACACACACACACACACACACACACACACACACACACACACACACACACACACACACATACATACATACATACATACATACATACATACATACATACATACATACATACATATAAGAGGGATGACCACTAAGTGGACATCCATTATGCTAGGTGTAGACCCCATATGGTCTGACCACTAAGAAAAGATTGGGATCTTTGGGGTTTGACGGGCAACATTTGTTTTCTTAACGAAATACTTTCAAACTTGGGACACTGATAGAATGTGTCATATAAAACAACTTCTCTTAACCTTCTTAACAAATTTTTGTACATCGCAAGTTATTTCATGTTAAAGTTGTCGTATTTCTGTAATTTTAACCAATCACTGACGTCTAGTCAGCTGAAAACAGTTGCTGCTGGCCGGTCATAAAAATGTTATTCCCTGTGACATATTTCATCCGGTTTAATCGTAATTTATACGCATATATTGTTTATATAATAAATTATGCTGTGCGATCTGTTAGTTTTAGGGTTATGATTATTTTTGCCATAACTTCACTCATAACCTCAACCCTAACTCTAAAACCCGAACCCTAAACCTAAACTAGAGCTTGATTTAAAGAAGATTTGGCTGCTATTTCTAGGAAATGAAGCACTTGGAGGTGCATTAATAATTCTGGTAGCTCCAATAACAAGTGCAGGCAATATTCAAGTATTTTGATGGCTTTTTCCCCTTTGTTTACGAACAGTCTAGTTAATCGGAAATGTCAGAACTAACGGGGATTAATACGATATACACCGTTACAGCGCTAACTGTTTTCAACTGAATAGACGTCAGTGATTAGTTGAAATTATCGAAATAAGACAATTTTTAACGTGAAATAACTTCGAATACAAAATTTTTTATCTGTTCTATACCACAAAATATACAAGTATACGAAGTTTGAAAGTGTTTCGGTACCAAAAACACTACATAAAAAATGTTGCCCGTCAAACCCCAAAGATCCAAAGATTGTTCTCAAGAAAATTCAGCAAACGCCAGAACGTTAGCGAGCAAGACAAATGAAAAGATACAAAATACAAAGATTAATCACAAACCCGGTTACATTGTTGCCACTTACGTAAATGTCCGCAATTCATCAGTGTGACTGTCATAGCAAAATATAATTTGCAGAACTATACATGAGACATCCGCATGAGATTGAACATGCATATAGTTCTACTAATTACATTTGGGATTATATTTCAAAAGTCTTCGTTTTGGCGTGCCAAAATACCGGAAATAATTCTGCAGAAAATAATTCTCTGCAATGAACTTCGCTGAATTTTCTTGAGAACAATCTTTTCTTAGTGGTCAGACCATATGGGGTCTACATCTAGCATAATAGATGTCCACTTAGTGGTCATCCCTCTTATATGTATGTAATAGAATTTTTTGCTATATATTTCGCAATAGTCTTTCAAATAGATTTTTAAAGGTTGCCCCGAAGGGGTCTATATGAGATATAGAACAACAGGAAAACTGTTCAATCTCAAAAGACTCTGTGCCAAAACGAAAGTTCTGCATTCTCACCTTGTTGAGCTTCTGTATGCAGATGATTGTGACCTGTTGGCACATTCTCAGGAAGATATTCAGCACATGGTGAATGCCATTTCTGCAGCATGTGCAGCATTGGGTCTAACAATCAATCTAAAAAAAAAACTGTAATAATGTACCAGTCCGCTCCCTCCAAGATGTATGTGAAACCTTTTATAACTGTGAATGGTCAAAGGTTGGAGACTGTACCTAGATTTATTTATTTAGGAAGTACCTTGAGCACTGCTGGTCTTGATGATCACATTTCATACAGAATCAGCAGGGCTAGTAATGCTTTTGGTAGGCTTGATAGGTGTCTGTGGAAACAACATAATATATATTAACAAATTAAAGTTAAGGTATATAACACATACACCCTCCCATCAATGATTTTGCAAAGACGTTTGAGGTGGGGGAGGAGACATTTGGTAAGGATGAGTGATGAGCGACTGTCCTGGCAGCTATTGTGTGGTGAGCTGGAAGATGGCAGGAGACCAGCACATAAGCCTAAACTAAGGTTTAAGGATTGCCTTAAAAATTCTCTAATACAGACAGGAATTGCAGCTGGTAATTGGGAAAGAGAGGCACAAGACCGTGATGGATGGAGGAAGATAGTGCATGATGGTTGTTCAAAGTTTGAGAGAGAGAGAGTGAAGTATGAGAGAATTAGAAGGGGGCTTAGAAGGGGGTACCTGTGGAAAGTGAGAGAGTGTTGCTTTTTATGTGTGTGGTTTGTGAGCAGAGGTGCTTGAGTCATGCAGGCCTGGTGAGCCATCAAAATTCTCATAGAAATCGACCCATGATAAACAATGATGTGGCTATTAAAATTCATAACAGGACGTGTGTAAAATGTGGAAGGGTGTGCCTCTCAGTTGGAGGTCTAAAAATAAATGTTAAGAGAGTGCATATGGTGGCACCTGTTTCTCCTGCCAGCACGCACAGTTGTCTAGTATGTAATAAGATGTGTAAAAGCTTGGCCGGGCTTCAAATTCATATAAGGGCATCACATGGCAACAATCATGGAGCATTTCAGTAAGTCTTCTTGGTAATGGCTTTTCTCGTGTAACGAGGATGCAGCTGTCATGTCATGCCATGTCATATATGTATGTATGTATGTATGTATGTATGTATGTATGTATGTATGTATGTATGTATGTGTATATTTATATGTGTATGTATGTGTATCTGTGCGTTTTCCCTTCGTCTTGAAATGTTTGTGCTAATTGTATACAAACTGTTAGTGTGAGTTTAAACAGCGTCAACTTGTCTGTAGTTCTCCATAAAGGAATGTCTGGGCTGTTCGCTGTTCGATAAACGGAATAAAGGAATGTCTGGGCTGTTCGCTGTTCGATAAACGGAGAATGACATAGGCCTTTTGTTGTTATTATGCCATTGTAACCACTCCTGGAGTTGTTGCTGTTGTTGCTGCAGATGCTGCTTCCAGTCTTGTAACTAATGTTGCAATCACTGTTACTGCAGCTGCATGCCCTTGTTCTAATCGCTGTAGTTGCTTGTGCTGTGGTCGCTGCTGCTGATGGCGACGTTGGCAGTAGTAGAGGCCTACTTTCAGCAGTAATTTTCCTGTTGTTATTGGAGGTGGAAAGCCTTGAGTTGATTAGTGTTTCCACAGTTGTTGCATCGAGGTCTCTTCTTTCTACTACCACCTGCTGTTGCTCACCTCCTGTGTTATCAAATAGGTCCGGGATTTTGTCCAGTATCTCATCCGTCTTTAGCTTCTGAGTTCATATTCCGTAGAGGTCGACATTACTTTTCATCCTTTTGGCGTTGATAAAATAAGTACCATTTGAGCACTGGTATTGAAGTTATCGACTTACCCCCTCCCCGAAATTGCTGGCTTTGTGTCAAAATTTGAAATGATTATTATTTTTTTAATTGTTATCATTATTATTATTAAGGCGGCGAGCTGGCAGTATCGTTAGCGTGCTGGACGAAATGCTTAGCGGTATTTCGCCCGTTGCTACGTTCTGAGTTCAAATTCCGCCGAGATCGACTTTGCCTTTCATCCTTTCGGAGTTGATAAAATAAGTACCAGTCAAGCACTGAGTGTCGTTTTAATCGATTCATCCCCTCCCTCAAAATTGCTGCCCTTGTGGCAAAATTTGAAATTATTATTATTATTATAATTATTATTAAGGCGGTGAGCAGGCAGAATTGCTAGCGCGGTAGACGAAATGCTTAGCGGCATTTCGTCTGTCTTTAGGTTCTGAGCTCAAATTCTATCGAGGTTGACATTACCTTTCATTCTTTTGGAGTCAATAAAATAAGTTGAGCACTAGGAATCGACTTATCTCCTCCCCGAAACTGCTGCGCTTGTGCCAAAATTTGAAACCCAATATAATTATCATTATTTATGCACACACGCATACATATATATATATATATATATATATATATATATATATATATATATATATATATATATATATATATATATATATATGCGTATGTATGTATGTATGTATGTGTGTATGTATGTACACACCCTATAGGGTTTTGCCATCTGTTTACATGTGTTCGTCCGCTGATAAGATGTCGATCTGTTGTTTCACTTTTGAACTGTACGGAGCATTTAATCAAATTCTACCACTCCCAGGACTGCAATTCTTTTTATTCTCTCCATATTCGCGATGCTTTTCATCCAGACATTAACTTGCATTGACTTCGCCAGTCTTTGAAACCTTCAAAACTATAAACACTTCTCTCTTTCTTGAACAAAGTTATGTGTTATAAAACAGATGAGAGAAAATATATTTTCGCTAAGAGGAAAAGCCTGTCGGAAATAGTTCTGTAGATATCAGTAGTCAACGATATCCTCACGTATTGTACTAGTATGTATGTTATTAAAACAAACGCATACTGTAATAGTTGAAAATTAGCTGTTTGTGAATAAGAGCAACATAACGGTTTAAATATTTCAATATGATCCTCCTTGTTTTACGTGTGGTGAAAAGTCAAAATAGTAAGGCAAAGCTTATAAATACTTATCCAGGTGAATGTGCTACAAGGCTTCGATTCTCAGTAGAGGCTTTTTCTCAATTATTTCTGTCGCTAAAACTGTTTACAAAAAGGATAAATTACTATTCTATTTTTTCTTTCCTACTTTCGCTTAGGTTATATAATCATGCGCTTAAAAACAAATCACACATACATACACTCATCTATCCAACTATACATACATACATACATACACACATGCATACATTGTAACACCCTGCCTAAATACCAAACTTGAGAAATTAGACTTCTCAAAACCAGAAAAGAGAAAGCTGATTCGAAGACTACAGATCCAAGCCATCACTGGAACTTTAAAAATCAACTTTCCGAGCATGTCTAGACTATATGCATGAGAATAGTTACATAAAACAAAACATACAAATCTGCACACATACACACATACATTTTTTTCTCGTCCTTTTAAAGCCTAGCCAGGTTCATGGGCCCGGTTTCCCGGTTTCAATGGCGTATGTGTTCCCCCCAGCTGGACGGGATGCCAGTCCATCGCAGCTTTACTCAAGAAACAGGAAGAAAGAGTGAGAGAAAGAATACAACAGGGGTCGCCACCACCCCCTGCCGGACCCTCGTGGAGCTTTAGGTGTTTTCGCTCAATAAACACACACATCGCCCAGTCTGGGAATCGAAACCGCGATCCTTCGACCGCGAGTCTGCTGCCCTAACCACTGGGCCATTGCGCCTCCTGCGCACTTTTGAAGCCTAGCCAAGCTCATGGGCCCGGTCTCCCGGTTTCAATGGCGTATGCGTTCCCCAGCTGGACGGGACGCCAGTCCATCGCAGCGTTACTCATTTTTGCCAGCTGAGTGGACTGGAGCAACGTGAAATGAAGTGTTTTGCTCAAGAACACAACGCGTCGCCCGGTCCAGGAATCGAAACCACAATCTTACGATCATGATGCCGACACCCTAACAACTAGACCACGCGCCTCCATACATACATACAAAAATACCCTGTTTGATGTTGCTAAAATTCCATTGAAAAAGCCTTGGATCTAAGTTAGAAACCGGCTCTTTCTCTATAGACAAGAATTTTGAAATAAAACTGAATAATGACATACATACATAGACGCACGCGCGCACACACACACGCACTTACACACATACATACATTCATACATACATACATACACAAGTATATGTACATATATTGTGCTTACATGTGTGTGTGTGTGTGTCTTGTGGCGAGAAAATCTGTAAAGTACCAAATGTTACCACACTAAACAGTTTATTCACGCATAGCATGTCAAACGAACGTACATTTTCTCCAGTTTCTTCTATGGCACGGACAGGCGTGTGTTGAGTGAGTTTAACGGAAACAAAGAATTACTTATGTTATTATACCATGGTCTATGGTAGTCATGCCTGGCGGACAGTAAAGCAAAGCAAAAGCTATTTTTTGTTTATACTTTCGTTAGCTTTCATAGAAAGTATTATATCACAATATAATGTACGGTATTAAGATTGTTTTCTAGATAATGATGATAATGCGAATTATGGTAGTGGATGGTGGCGATGGTGGCGATGGTGGTAGTTTTGGTGGTTAGTGGTGGAGATGGTGGCAGTGATTTTGTTTCTGGTGGTAGTGGTAGGATGGGGGAATGAAGGCTGTCGTCGTCGTCGTCGTCGTCGTATGAGGGCGCGATGCTGATATTTTTCTTCTTAACGAAAAATGCTTTTGCAAAAATAGAACAAGGATAATCTAAGTTGATATATGACAATACAATATATAAAGACAAACAGACAGACAGGCACAGATAGATAGATAGATAGATAGATAGATAGATAGATAGATAGATAGATAGAAAAGTATGCATGTATTTATATATGTATGCGTGTATGTGTGTGTATACATATATATATTCTGTATGTATGTATATATATATATATATATATATATATATATATATATATATATATATATATATATATATATATATATATAGTTTTAGGGAAAATAACCAAGTTTCAAGAACTCATCGATGAAAATCCACTATCACATATAGAAAAATTAACAATTAAAAGCACAATAAATGAGTATAATATAAAGTAAAGTAAATATCATAAGATAAATATAATAAAAAGATTACACGTGTTTCATAACTAATTTTCAAATAGAAAGGAAATTTAAATCGATTAAAATCAATTGAAATTATCGAAAATAAATTCTATTCAAAAATATAGCTAATCGTCAGATCGTAAGTAGAACAATAATTAGATATATATATCTCAACCAACAATAAGTACCAAATGAATTAATATGAAATACTTATTTTATAAAGATAGAAAAATTATTAAAAATATCAAAATATCAAAATAATAACCATTCAATAATCCTCCCTTCATCCATTATAATAACATGTATATTATATACAAAAAACATCTTACATAAATTATCATTGTTTTAAATTATCATTGTTTTAAATACAATTTGAACGAAGTTTAAGTTTAAAATAATAATGAAGATAAAATTAGTACATATTTAACCGGTGTAATAGTTAAAGCTATACTATTTAAAGCTAAAGACGTTTATTTAATTATAATTAAAAATCAATTGAATAATAGAAAAATACAAGATTATTTATTTCTACAAACGTAAGAATAAAAATATGAATGAAAAAATTATGAATGAAAAAATTAATTGAGTTTTTACCTGTAATTTTGGATTTTGTCCCTAATATATATATATATATATATATATATATATATATATATATATATATATATATATATATATATATATATATATAAATCAAATTTAAAGCAAACAGAAAATGGGGAAATATTGATCAACAACAACAATTGACTTACATCAGTAATTATTTTTTTATTCAATACAAATAGATTGCATCCTATCTAACAGCTGTTTCTGTTTCCGATGGTATATGGTATTGCCATTGATGTTCTAAATTAGAATATCAATGGCAATGCTATATAACACTGGAAGCAGAAACAGCTGTTAGATAGGATGCAGTCTATTTGTATTGAATTAAAAAATAATAATTGATGTAAATCAATTGTCGCTGTTGATCAATATTTCTCCATTTTCTGTTTAATCAGGAACTCGACTGGGGAAAGAAAACTCTGAATGCCCGTCCTTGTTTTCTTTGTATCGTCTATCTGGATGTTTTGTTGTCCCTTTCTTGTATCGCCTAACTGTCTGGATGTTTTGAGTTCTTGTCCCATTTTGTATATATATATATATATATATATATATATATATATATATATATATATATATATATATATAATAGGTAAAGATCCCCTTCGGTCAAGAATGACCATGAGATTGCACCTAAAAAGTTCCCCTCTGAGGCACAAGTCCTGGCAAGGCTGTTTATGGAAGACTTGCAGTCACCCATGCATATGGGACTCCCTCTCCACGCCACTGACCTTATCCCAAGGAAAAGCAAAGGCCGATACAGCTTGGCACCAGTAACGTCACAACTCATTTCTACAAATGTGTGAACTGGAGCAACGTGAAATAAAATATCTTGCTTAAGAACACAACATACATCCCGGACCGGGAATCGAACTCACTACCTCATGATTATGAGCCCGACGCTCTAACCACTGAGCCAAGCACCGAGAGAGAGAGAGAGAGAGAGAGAGAGAGAGAGAGAGAGAGAGAGAGAGAGAGAGAGATCATCGTTCAGACATTAACGAATCTATAGAACACCAGTTATGGCAGGTTATGTATAGAAATGAACCTGCCAGCGCATGCTTCAAAGAGCAGTCTAAAGAAATCTGAAGTTGGGCAACTTAACTATGAGCTTCTCATTGTGGAAAGCTTTGCATCAAGATTATTTTTGTCAATTATCTTGAGGTGAGAGAAAGACAGAGGCAGCGAGACGGAGACAGAGATAGAGGGACAGAGAGACAGAGTGACTATTGTCGGGTGACAAGACAAAATATAGTTTAATAACCAACATTCCACCGTTATCGTAATGACACTTGATGAAAAACTTTATTATAAGCGTTTGAATTTTTTTTCAATAGAATGTCTTTCTGCAGGAGAAATAGGTCATAAGATAGACAAATAGATCTGTCTTATTTACATGTGCAATGAAAATGTCATATTGTTACAAAAGTGGTGATGGTGGAAGAGGTGATATTAATGAAAGTGATATTAATGATATATATAAAGATAGATAGATAGATAGATAGATAGATAGATAGATAGATAGATAGATAGATAGATAGACAGACAGAAAGACAGACAGATAGATAGATAGATAGATAGATAGATAGATAGATAGATAGATAGATAGATAGATAGATAGATAAAAAAGTGAGTTTGGCGGTACATATTATCCGGGCGGATACTGTATTAGCTCTCAGGTAAGTTCCAGTTAACGGTTAACATCAACGATCAGTATCTCACGTCTGTGTCTGCATTTTGTTGTTTGTCACTCATGAATTCCGAACAAGATCAACCAACGAGAGAGAAGAAACCCTACTCTGTATGGAATTACATGGTCAGTTCTACCGTGAAACCAACAGATTAAAAGACCAGGAAGTATCATGGGGGTGGCTCAACAAGTGTGACCTAAAAAAGAATACTGAAAGCCTAATCATTGCGGCCCAGGACCAGGCATTGAATACCAACTCAGTGAAAAAGAATATATACCACACAAGTGCATCAGACCTCTACAGAATGTGTGGGAAGAGGGTCGAAAGTGTGACTCACATTGTTAGTTCTTGTGAAAGTCTTGCGCAGAAAGAGTACGACAAAGTAGCCCAAACCTCCACTGCCTACTATACCGTAAGTACGGATATGAAGTTACAGGTGCTTGGTGCCAACATACACTGGAAAAGGTAATAGATGAAAAGGAGAAAGCAAAAATCCTCTGGAACTTTCCAGACAAAGTATTAGAGTACCAAAGGCCGGATATAGTAACCTTTAGGAGGGACAAACAAGAGTGCCTAATAATCGACGTAGCAGTGCCAGATCAACATATCGCCATGAAAGAAAAAGTTGATAAATATGGAGACCTGAGAATTGAGATCACTAAGATGTGACAGCTACGAGAGTCGAACATAAAGGTTATCCCTATTGTCATCGGAGCAATGGGTTCAATACCAACCAATCTGAAAAAACACCTGAAAACCTTAAAGATCTCCTACAATCTAAATATATTGCAAAAGTCGGCATTACTTGGAACTGCACGCATATTGCGTAAAGTACTGTCTGTCTGAGGTCCTTGTTGTGACTTGACAAACAGTACAAACCCCCCGGTAGACACAATATCTTCAATCAAGAACTTCCCGATATTGTATACTGTTCGATGTCTATAATAATAATAAAATGAAGATCAAATAAATAGTGCGTGTTTATTGACAAAATGACCGTCCCCAAATATAAACAATATTTGTTTTAATGTTGTAATAAAAACTGTTTTACATTAAATTGATTGATTACTCAATACATCTGGTAGAGTACAAATTTATTTTTCTTTAGCAAGAATAGTATCGACAGTAACTTCGAAGTTTCGGCCAGTTAGGTATGAGTTTGCTTGGTTTTGTTTTCATTGCAAAGATTATTTCATAGGATTTTTTTTTTTTTTTTTTTTTACAGATTACACGATGAAAAATTGAATTAGTACAGAAGCTCAAATATTTCAACAGGATATGTTTCAGGGCTGCATTGTAGTGAGGAAACATGTCTTACGTGAACACTCAAATATGTATCACTTACATGCTAAACGACGCTCATAAAATTGCTTGTTGTATACAAAATACGTCAAAGTACAGATAGACCGGGGGAAAAAGTCATCATATAAATAAAGAAAAAATATTAATGAATCATTCTTTTTTTATCTTTATGTGTTTCTTTTTTTCATTTTTCTTGTTTTCAGGGTGGCGGCTACTGTAACACTAGTGATATCTTTTTATGGCGTTATAGCCAAATTAACTGGTTAATTAGATCAGCAGACGTCACTGAGATATAAAGATGTGACAAAACTTGATTGCTTTGTAAAACACATAAATGCACACACATAAACACACACGCGCACGCGCGTTCACATATATACTATGCACACATATGTATATACATGCCTGCATACATACGTGTGTATATATGTATAAAATGATGTTGAAAAATTTCCCAACTGTGCCTTCTGTATGGACAATATAGGCTACTGTACTTAATATGTTGAACCAAAAATAAGCTTCAACTGGTTGAAATTTAAACTATAACGAAACAAAAATACATGAGAGTAAGTGCAAGTTTCTTCTCACAAGCAGCAAGGGAGAGAATTCTCAAAATTTCAATTGAACAAAAAATTAAATTGAATTGTGTAGAAGGAATGGTTAGCGAGTCTGAGTCGGTCTCTGACCAAGTAGGCTTGTGTTGGTTATGCTTCGCTAAGGAGGTCATATAAAACAGAAACATGTTTAGACTTGTCCCCGTAGTAGACAAGCTGACGCAGGGCACTCTCGGCTGTAGTTCGACTTACTAGAAATAGCAACCAAATTTTTCTGATTTGACTTGTATTAAGAAGCCGAACTGGTAGAATCTTTACCGCGCCGGAAAAATGTTTAGCGTCATTTCTTCCCACTTTACGTTCTGAGCTGAAATGCCACCACGATCGACTTTGTCTTTCATCTTTTCGAGGTTGATTAGACAAGTACCAGTTGAACACTGGGGTCAATTACATCGACCCTCCTCTGATATTACTGGCCTTGTATCAACATTTTTAATTACTTTCGGGCGAGGGGTTAAGTCGATCGCATTGACACCCATTACTCAACTGGTACTTATTTTATTGACCCCGAAAGGATGGAAGGCAAAATTGACCACAGCGGGATTTGAACTCGGATCATAAAGACTGACGAAATGCTGTTAAGCAATTTGCCCGTTGCTTTAACGATTCTGCCAGCACCCTCGCTATCCTCCGTGGCAATACCTTTTCCATTTTGTCTGCTGGTGTCATATCACTAACAAGGATTGCATATGTTTGAAGCTTATGGTAAAGAGACTAGTTTACAGAGACGCTTAATGAGCTCGAACCTGATATCTTATAATTGTGAAGAGAATGTCATAAGTGCACGGCTATGCTTATGTATATGAGAGGAATGAATTGCAAACATAAACAAAACGTTTTAAAAAAATAAAACTGCTGCTGCATTTTTGCTTGGTGTTCTGACGTACTGAAGGTGATTATATTCATCAGTGAATGCTGAGATAAATATAGTAAACGAAAAATGAATGAGAGTGATAGAGTGGGAGGAGGATTAAAGTGAGTAGAGAAACAGAGTGTGAGGTGAATAAAACAGGTGAGCGGAAATCTTTCGTCTTAAAGTAAAGTGAATCTTCTGCAATATATTTGGCTCCAAATCAACACAGCTTTAAAAGATGAAATATTTTCAAATAAATTATATACGTAGGCATGGTTATAATTCACTCCTACTACCTGAGATAAGTGTCTGCAGGTGGACGGGTAAAGAGTGTGACCGCTAGTCGGACTGTTGGATGAATCGTGGTTTCTCCTCCCTTTCAACCCATCCTATTAGTCTCGGTGACCTTACAAAAGTCATAGGCACTGCCCTTCCTCTTCTGACTAAGTGACCAAAGAATAGTGTTATTTCCAACGAGGAGTTAGCAGTGGCTGAGTCCATGCACATTACAAGGGGCCTTACTAGTAGTCTTGCCGTTTCTTGTTCATTCTCACATCTTTGTTCGATTCATGCCTGTTGGTGATTAAAATATGAACAAGTAAACGGTGTATTTCAACTCTAAATAAACTCAGTGTACAAAACAGATTAGTGTGATAGAAAACATACAGTATATTACGTAATTTACTTTATACACATTTTGTCAAAGAATTATAGTCCGAACAAATTGGACAACTGCTAGAAATCGTGTCCACTTAAAGACAAACAACTTTTCACTATAGAGAATGAACCGACGAGGAAGCTTCCACGTCATCCCTCGCCATGTTAAAAATAGCAACCATATCTCCCTCAAATCGTACGTTATTGTCATTGAAGTAAGAAAGATACTTTGATAGTGTAGTCCTAAATATACTATGCCTGAAAATAAGATCAATGGTTACCGCTGGATTGTCATTAATCATAGATTTGCTTGCTCAGGGCTGATCGCAGATAAAATAGCAACAACAAAGCTGCACAGACAAATTCTTTTCGATTTTCTTCTTGATTCTGTTATTATGTCTGCTACACTTCTATCCTCTCCTCATTGTTAGAAACTGTACTGTAGATGTGACATTTTATTGCCCTTTTAAAATGTTCATGGGCATTTGGGGATTAATTCAATAATTACATTATCTCCTGCTGCTGTTATTGTTGCAGTGGTCTAACCCTAATTCAACTCTGATAGAACAACTATTGGATGTTCCAGCTTTAATTATCCCATTTTGGGGGGGGGGGGGGGGTTGTTTTTCAGACACAATGTATTTAGGAGCTTTCCTTCATTTTAGGCAGAGTGGCGAAGACTTAATCTGTCGCATAGTTTAACACCTCCAATTGATCCTTTTGTGTTTTTTTAGCAAAACACACTTTATTGCAAGTGTTCAGGTCAGGGCTTCAATCTGAGCATAATTCCCTTTCTTCTTTGCACTAGTTTTGGAAACCATTGATGCCTTTCTTCCTTGAATACTCATTCAGAGAGGGGAAAAAATAAAAATTCTTTTGAGCAAATGATAAAATAAATGATAAGGTGTGATTTGAGATAGATTTTTTTCTTGTTTTTAGTAGATCGAGCGACCACATAACACTTACTTCTCTGGCTTGTTATTTTGTCGTTTGATTTTATCACTGATGTTGCTGATGTTGTTACCAACTGTGCTCAATAACTGGGGCAAAGCGCCTTCGGGTGACTTTAGTCACACAATAAAATCGTTTCCAACAGAAGATAATGGCTGGTGTTACTAGCAATGTTCACAGCTTCACTACAGTTCTGTTGTCTGATTCTATTTCCTTCTCTTTCCTCTATCTACCTACATATATTTCTCTCTCTCTCTCTCTCTCTCTCTCTCTCTCTCTCTCTCTCTCTCTCTCCTCTCTCAGTCTTTCTCTCCCCCTCTCTCTCTTTTTCTTTCACTTTTCCTCTCTCACACACTAAACTTGCCATCTTTCTCTGTATCCATTTTAACGCAAAAAATCTCTTGCCAAGAAGTAGCCAATTTAATTTGGGAATGGTTTGGCGAGTGTCTGCCAAATACCATTTCGTATAAGATGAAAATTAAACGGTAGTTCATCCACACTAAGTATCGATTATAGCTGTCGATTAATATTTGTATCAAAATTTCTACATTGCCGCTTTAGAATTGGAAATGTCATTTCTTCTGATCAGAAAACAGAAGAAAAGATAAGAAATCATTATCAATTAAACGAAGAACCGGAGCCTGCGGGAGAAATTTGGCAAGCAGATCAAGACTATTTTTGTATCTCTAAAGAACCAGAAATTTCAAGGTGAGACAGACAAAGAGAAAGAGACCAACAAAAGATAACCACGGAGCTCATTGTATCTCTGTATCACTGTGTACGGTCCCGGACCGACGTACAAACTGACCTCCATCTCTCATCGGACATTTGTTGTTGTTGTTGGCACTCCGTCGCTTACGACGACGAGGGTTCCAGTTGATCCGATCAACGGAACAGCCTGCTCGTGAAATTAACGTGCAAGTGGCTGATCACTCCACAGACACGTGTGCCCTTAACGTAGTTCTCGGGGATATTCAGCGTGACACAGTGTGACAAGGCTGACCCTTTGAAATACAGGCACAACAGAAACAGGAAATAAGAGTGAGAGAAAGTTGTGGTGAAAGAGTACAGCAGGGTTCGCCACCATCCCCTGCCGGAGCCCCGTGGAGCTTTAGGTGTTTTCGTTCAATAAACACTCACAATGCCCGGTCTGGGAATCGAAACCGCGATTCTATGACCGCGAGTCCGCTACCCTAACCACTGGGCCATTGCGCCTCCACTCTCATCGGACATACTGAGAACAATTAGGATCGCCAAGATTGTAGAGCTATTTACAAAATACGTTAGAGTTTTTACTTTGGTCATGTTCGGTTACAACATCGGCGACAAAATCAACTTCTTCATTCCTATGAAAACTAGTCAAAAAAAGTACCAGTAATATACTGCGATCAAAAGTTTATCCACCATAGTTCTTGGCGTAAGCAATTCGATAGCGCGCTTGTGTTGGAAAGAAATAGTTGTTAATGAGTGTTGTGCTGCACTAAGGAATGCTTAGCAAACTGAATCAAATCTGAGAAGAAATCACTACTACTACTACTACTACTACTGCTACTACTGCTGCTGCTGCAACTACTGCTACTACTACTACTACTACTGTTACTTCTGCTGCTGCTGCTGCTGCTGTTGTTGATGCTGCTATTGTTACTACTACTACCACTATTGCTGCTACTATTACTACTACTTTTACTGCTGTTACAACCAGTGCCACTGCTACCACCACCACTTCTACTGCGACCACCACCACCACCGCCACTACTACTACTACAACTGCTGCTGCTGCTATCGAAAAATAATATTAATGTAATTTCACCTCAGAATTGCTTTAAATGTCGAAAGCTTCTTGAAGAAGCAAAAAACAAATGTGAAAAAAAAAGAATTCAAAATGGAGTCCAGCCGCTTTTTAGAAGCGAGAAGCATTTATTTAGATAACCTATCCAAAGAGGGTAGAGTCAGTGAAAAGAATTTCTTAAGCCTACGCCCAACAATTATAAACAAATACTGTCTGGTTGTTTATACAACTTTGTGGAGCACATTCGTAACGCAATTCAAACAAGTCTTAGTATATCTTTCAAAGGAAAATATCGAATCTCGACACAGTATTTGGTTTTGTTTCTCATTAAATAAAGATAGGACATAATGTGATTGTAGAGATAGCTTCTTTACAAACTTGAAAGATTCGGTTTTTCTACTTAGCCGCTTGTTTCATGACTTAACAAAGCTGTGTTTTCGAAAGTGACAGGCAACAATTAATGTTTTCTTATTTGCTTTACTTGAAATAAGTGCAGGTTATTTCGGAGCTGATATTAACTGATAATAAATTTTTGTTGTCGTTGCTGCAGTTTAACACCAAGCTATCCCCCCTCTCCTTTAAACAGATTTTTGATAAAAAAAAAAAAAGACTTTCATTCATGACTCTCCTATCTCTTATACAGATATAATATATCTAGGTTTACATTATTTGGTTGTGTCTATACTTTGAATAAAACATTAGGGTATAATTTGAGGGAGATTTAGCTGTTACTTCTAGCACGTCGAACGACCATGTACAGGCTCCCTCGTTGTCTCGTGCACTGGTAAGGAGCTGTTATGGTGTGACTCATAGGGTAAGGGACAGTTTTTAACAAGCTAACTAAAGCTACATTACTTCGATTCTCGTTTGAAGTAATTTCATTTCATCTGTTCAATACATGGAACATTAAAATGATGAGAAAACACTAAAAACAATTACGCAGCGAAGGAAAAAAAAGAGCATTAACAAATTGTTTTAATTATTAAAGCAAATAAGAGAGATAACTCTAAACGTGTTTCGATCTCAGTAGACCTCATCAACGAAACAGAGACTTCATTATTCCCCGAAGTATCGGTGAGAGAATCACAAATTAAACATACAAGAATATACATTGGTTGGCTTTGAAAATATAATTATTTGACCCTATCAGCCCTGGCCAATGGTGAGATAACCCACATTTGGCCCTGACGTCCACAGTCAATACTCGTTAAAACGCATATTCTACAAACAGAAAGATTTATTGAAAGCAATTTGACAATTACATATAAAAACTTCGTTTCTCGTCTAAAATTCGCAAATCTTCAGTTTATTTCCAGTGTTGTACTTTGGTTTGTCGGTCTCCTTTTTCTGTGGTACATTGTTTTCATTTTCAGTTTGTGAAATAACTAGCATCGCCTCCCGTTTCATGTTTCAAAACTTTCATACCTGTCAACTGATTCAATTTTGCCTTTGGAGTACATTAGATTGAATTCCGATTCATTCTAATTTCAGCAAGACTTCTGCAGTAGTGAACATCCTCGGCCTTTGCCTTTTCTCCTCCAGACGTTCCTGGTTGCAATGAACTTTACTTCATGTTCAAAATAAAGTAGAAACATCATTCTAAAGAATGCCTTACTCTCGAGTAGAGATCTGTACAGAATCTAGTACTGCAGGGACAAGAGATCTTTATTTTTATTGGCTGATTTCTTTTTAGTTTGACTTTGGTTTTTACAAGGACTTTCCTCATTCTCACTATATTGATAATTCGGCAGAATGTCAGATCTGAAATTCCCAGCATATCAGGGATACGACCTAACAAGGTTAAAGAATAAAAGCTTAGGGTTGCCATCTTATTCCAAGAATCTATTGCATCCAATTCACTTTTCATTTTGATCGCTGTCTTTCTGAAGAACGCTAAAGTTACAGTATAACATTTTGTTTTCCCCAATGATCTAAATTTTGCAGGGATGGAGGTGCATATTTAAAAAGAAATCTGCTATGAAAATGACATTTAACTTTACTCACCATATACTGGTGTAAAATGCAAAAAATCTAGTACAAAACATCTGGGTTAAAATTGTAGGGTAATCTTTATATTTAAGAAAGGAAAAAAAAGATAAGAGAATAACATATATTGTTAATATTTAGTTATAAAAAGTGAAGATCACATTATATTCGAGATCACATTGTACTCGATTAAACTACAGTACATAGTTTTAAAATTTGTGGTGCACCAGCATGACCGCAGCCACTTGGCTGAAACACATAAATAAATAAAAAAAAATAGGAGCTAAGTTTCACTCAGATCACATCTTAACGTCTTAAGAAAAAGGTGAGATACATTTGATAATATAATTCAAGACAGACTATATCTGAAAAGAAGGCGAGATACTTATGGCTAGACATAGGTTTACTCGATCAGAGCTAGCACGAGACAAGACAACAACAGCAACAACGAATGGCAATAATGTCATGCAATCTAATTTCCACTCACATAAATTTGAGGTTCTGTGTTAATAACAAGTCTTATAGAATTCTATTACTGTACAATAAGAGACGGGAATAGAAAAATATTCGAAGATTTATTGCAATGATTCACTATAAAAAGCGAACCTTGTATTTATAGACGTTTTTATGTGTGTGTGTGTGTGTGTGTGTGTGTGTGTGTGTGTGTGTGTGTGTGTGTGCGCGCGTGTGTGTGTGTGTGTATATATAAATATAAACATATATATATAAATATAAACATATATATATATATATAAATATAAACATATATATATATACATATATATGATTAAGATGGTTACATTAGATAGATAGATAGATAGATAGATAGATAGATAGATAGATGTATGCATGTATGTATACATGTATACATATATACATACATATATATACATATATATATGAAAATAATAATATACATACATACATATATATATACATATATATATATATACATATATATATATATGTATGTATGTCTGTGAATGTATGTATGTGTGTATATATATATATATATATATATATATATATATATATATATATATATATATATATCGCGTAGAGATGGTAATCAAAAATAAGCTGAGTGATAATGGATTAAAATCCTACCACCGATTTCTAGATCATAGACTTATTTTGGTCATTGGTGCGTTGCAATATGAAATTATTGAAATATAATTGCATTATTTACAATGAGGAAAAAATCGATATACATGCTAATATCAGATAAATGACAATATCTTAAAGTATATATTATGTCTATGAATCTTGAAATTTCATTTCATCTATCTCACACCTTAATTCATAAAAATATTCAGTTTATATTTTCTCTTAAACTAATTTCATTTACATGAATTTAAATGTATCTGGAAATTTTCTACTCAGTTCAAGCCATTTTTTTCTTAGTTCTAGATTGCTACCGTAATCCCAGTATGCGCGCTCGCGCGCGTGTGTGTGCTTTTTTAAGGCAAGCGAGATAAATGCATTCTTCTGGCTATTGTTTTCATTTGAAAATACCTGCTAGCCACCCTCACGCATTATTGAACCCACTATTAATAATGTTAAACAATGAATGGATCTACTTTCTACAGTAAATTGGTCCATGTGTCTTAATTTACTGGGAAGAAAATCTATTGGAATTAAATACAAAATACAGGGTAACTACAAAGCCTGGGTACATGGAGTAAATAAAAATATAACATAAACAATTAAATATAAGAAATAATAATTTCTTAAAGTATGTGTTAATCCCCATGTGGGTATATGGAGTAAATAAAATCATAGCATAAACAATTAAATATAAGAAATAATAATTTCTTAAAGTATGTGTTAATCCCCATGTGGGTATATGGAGTAAATAAAATCATAACATAAACAATTAAATATAAGAAATAATAATTTCTTAAAGTATGTGTTAATCCCCATGTACCCAGACTTTGTGGACACCCTGTACATAGATAAAATACGATTGTTAAACTTTATTGCTATGAAATAACTGAATAAGGAAAAGATTTCTACACTGTAACACTAAAGTAAAACGGATGGACCAATCAAGATAATTTCCAGTTATCTCGAGAAACAATCTTGAGATCTGACAAGCAACATAGACGCCAGTAAAGTTTTCGTTTCTCCAGTGGTATTTTCCTTTGCGATTTTCATAAAAACGTTTATCAGTAAATGGATCATTCCACTTAAATGTAAACAGGTAAAAGTTCATTGTTGTAAACAGTAAGGGTAAAATGCAAACGATATGGTAGCAATGACTGTAGAATACAACTGATATGAAATTCAGAGCCCAATTCCTCTAATAAATGCAAATAACAATCTCTTAGCTGCTTTCGGAAACTGAAATAATATATTCTTGTAAACCGAGACACTACCTCAGTAACTGCAGTGAATAAAATAACTATAACAGAATTTCTTCTTAGAATGCTAAACACCCGACTCCACGTCTATTGTTTAATCGGAAATGAAGAGAGGGCGAAAAATCTGTCGCTCATTTCGTCCTTATTTAATACAGACCGTGGAGGCGCAATGGCCCAGTGGTTAGGGCAGCGGACTCGCGGTCATAGGATCGCGGTTTCGATTCCCAGACCGGGCGTTGGGAGTGTTTATTGAGCGAAAACGCCTAAAGCTCCACGAGGCTCCAGCAGGGGATGGTAACGAACCCTGCTGTACTCTTTCACCACAACTTTATCTCACTCTTACTTCCTGTTTCCGTTGTGCCCGTAATTCAAAGGGTCAGCCTTGTCACACTGTGTCACGCTGAATATCCTCGAGAACTACGTTAAGGGTACACGTGTCTGTTAATTTCACGAGCAGGCTGTTCCGTTGATCGGATCAACTGGAACCCTCGACGTCGTAAGCGACGGAGTGCCAACAACATAATACAGACCACTTGTATAAGAGTCCTTGCTCCTTTGAATTTGTTGGTTAAATACGGTTAATATCTAATACTCCTGAGCCAAAGAAGAAATGGTGTGGAGAATAGTCTCTATACGGCCTCTCAACCATCCTGATTTTGTAGTTCAGAAAACATGTTTCGAAAGAATACGTACAGTGCAGTATGTAATTCCCCTACAGCACTTGTCTGTATGTGAGTGTATGTACATGTATATGAGTGTGTGTGTGTGTGTGTGTGTGTGTGTATGTGTGTGTGTGTGTGTGCGTGTATGTGTGTGCGTGTGTTTGTGTTTGTACATATGCGTGTATAGGAGTATGTGTGTGCGTGCGTATGTGTTTTCAGAATAGGCAGCAGACAGCTGCCAATTATTATTAATAGCATCTTCATCACTATCGTCAATATCACACCCGACACCACACCATTTCTTCTTCTTCTTCTTCTTCTTCTTCTTCTTCTTCTTCTTCTTCTTCTCCTCCTTCTTCTTCTCCCCTTCATCCTCCATCTCCTCCTCTTCTACCTTTTTCTTCCTTTCAGTTGTTATGATGATGTAAATCTCTACCCATGGTTGCTTCACCAACAACAATTTCAGGTCATCCCCAATCAAGAAGATCCATGACCAACCTGTTTTTTTTTACAGGAATTTACGAGTACATTATCTAAACTGTGAAATAACAACTACATACGTACGAATAACGGTTACATACGTACGAATAACGGTTACATACGTACGAATAACTGTTACATACGTACGAATAACGGTTACATACGTACGAATAACGGTTACATACGTACAAATAATTATACTTATGTAGCTGCTATTTCAAACAAATCGAACGAGAAACAGAAAAGGAAGACTAGACTTTTGTTTAGATGATGATAATGATGTTGGTGGGGTGGGTGAGGGTGGTGGTGGTGGTGGTGGTGGTGGTGATGGCGGCGGCGAGAGCAGTTGCTACGACCACAATCATCATGATGACCACGACGATGACGATGACGACGACAGCGATGACAACGACGATGATGATGATGATGATGATGATGATGATGATGATGGTGGTGGTGGTGATGGTGGTGGTGGTGGTGGTGGTAGTGGTTGTAGTGGTCGTTGTGGTGACGACGACGACAACGATTGCTACAACCACAACTGCCATGACGACGATGGCGACGACGGTGATGATGATGATGATGATGATGATGATGATGATGATGATGATAGGGAGGAGGAGGGGAGGAGGAAGAGGAGGAGGGGATGGGGAGAAGGAGGAAGACGGCGACAGCGACAACGACGCCCACAACCACACCCCGAGCACAGCGATAATTACGGCGGCAGTTGTGGTAAGAGGGGAAGCGCAGCAAAGGGTAGGGGCAAGCCTTTGAAAATAAATATCCTTTTACTCATTGATAACTTAGAACGCCCACGAAAGTGATAAGGAGATACAGCAGACGGGGCAGAGATATCTCCATTGAACTCTGATAAAATAACGGTAAAAAAAAATAATAAATAAATAAATATCAATAAAATAGAGAATATAAACGTAAACACTATACTAAAATAACTTCCATTAGGGTGAGGCTGTTCGTGGGTGGATTTTGCGGTATATATGAGAGGGTAGGTTGGTTATTCGTTCTAATGGCATTTTCTAAGTTGGTCTCTGGCAATTGGTAATAAGGATTAAAGGAAGAATCTTCTTTCCACTTGAAACTGATTCTTTTATATAAGTGACACGTTGCTAGAAGAAATGTTTTACTTTTCGCTTTCAGGTTGGTTATTGTTGGGGGGGGGTTGTCTTTTGTTTTTGCTCTTAATTCTTTTTTTCTTTTTTTTTTCATTGGCTTTATTTTTATCAAAAAGTGTTACTCCTCTCAGAATGATTTTATCGCTCGGATTTTCTTGATTTTCAGTTACGCGGATACTTGGCATTACACTATTTTGTAATTGATCACTATGTGGGCGGGAGCTTACTCTGATAGACGCATGATTCTCTAAATCCATATCTTATACTACTCATTTGTGTGTGTGTGTGTGTGTGTGTGTGTGTGTGTGTGTGTGTGTGTGTGTGTGTGTGTGCGTGTCTATGTCTCTGTGTGTGTGTGTGTGTGTGTGTGTATGTGTAACGCTTTGAAAAATGTAATACAACCGCTTTTACACTTGAAAAGTGAGCCGCAAGACGAAGGTCAGTTGAATTGGTGCACGCACAAACAATATGTAGAAAAGAGGCAGGGCAGCGGGTAGACCCTGGCAAGTATGTTGAGAGCAATGATAATATGGTCAGTTGAATTGGAGCATTAACGAAGTAGGTGAAGTGAAAAATAGTTCGGGTGTTATCTGACAAGAACGTTGAGGAAAATTTAAAACAAAATGCAGAGAAAGAGGGAGGTTGCTGCAAAATTGTTAAGAGGAATCAAAACAAAAAAAATTTGCTGTCTGAGAAGGGTCGTATTGCCTTAAATTTGTTTGAGTCATAAATAAATGAGTTTAAAGAATTTAATTGGTAGGTTGTAAGCAGAAAAATTTAGAGAGAATGGAAACATAAAAATGACGAGAAAACTGTCATATGTATTAAAGTGTTACAACAAATGTATACTTATTTCAAAATAAGATTTCTTTACATATATACATATTATGTATTTACTGTTTAAAATTGGTAAAATTTACCGGAGCTTCCGTAGAGACAGAATTACAAGCCGCATCCCGAAATTAGTAACTATCGTTTATGATTTTCATAAGAGCGGGATTCCGTAACTAGAGTTTCTGAAAGGCGAAGGATACTTTTATTTAATAAGCCTGCAGACAAACATATCGACTTGTTCAGTCTCTCCAGTACAAGTTTTGTTGGTCTTATATTTAAAGGAAAATTATATTTGTATTATCAAAATTTATGATGTTCAGTTCAAGAAGCCAGAATCGTGTGTAGTTTTAGAAACCAGTTAAGATGGGGTGTGAAAAGATGTAATGATGCAAGAAGTACTTATTCCTTTACCCAAAGACAAAGAAGTTCACCACAAGCTCAAAAATTAGATTACATGTCTCTTCTATGCAGTAGAAATCTTTTCTGACTTTTTGAACTAAACACCATAATTTTTGATAATACGAATATAAGTTTCCTTTAAATATAAGATCAGTGTGAACTGCAGTGAAGAGACTTAGCGATTCTTAAGAGATTTCTAAAACTACACACTACTCTCTGACTTCCTAAACCGAACAACCATAATTTTTGATAATACAAGTATAAATTACCTTGAAATATAAAACCAGCGATAGTTGTACTGAAGAGATTTAATTCGTTGAAACATACACCTGCAGATTTATTAAATTCATATCATAGATTAGATTAATCTTGTCGTTATTTATTTTTCAACTTATAGAAAAATAATTCAGAGAAAAAAAATTATCACCTTTTCACCCTTCATTCTGTCTCTGTCTGCCTGCCTGTCTCTCTCCGCCTGCCTCTCTCTCTCCCTCTTCTTCTCTATCTCTATCGCTTTCTCTTCTCTGTCTGTTTCTGTCTCTCTCTATCTATCTCTTTCTCTCTCTCTCTCTCTGAATTTTCCACTTTCCACAGCAAGTTCACTGTACTCATTTTAGTGATTTTATTATATAATAATACGTCTTGCGAACGCAAGCCAACACCAGCCTCCCCGGAGTCCGTTTGTTCATATGCATATGTGTGTATGTGGGTGCGTGAATGTATGTGTGTTTGTACGTGTGTGTGTGTGTGTGTGTGTCTGTGCAGGTACGTTCAATGGTTATGCCTTAATATCGATGGAATGCGCATGTATACTATCACAACTTTACCTGTAATCGTACACTAACACGAGTATGTATGTACATATGTATCTATGCAGACATGCATTCGTGTGTGTGTGTGTGTGTGTGTGTGTGTGTGTGTGTGTGTGTGTGTGTGAAGCTGTCTCTATGCGTGCATCTATGTTGGTGTGTATATATGAATACGTCGGTATTTTTATACTCCGATGGATGTAAATATGCAAGTTTGTCAGTTATGCTCGTTTACAATTTTTTCATTTGTAACTATATGTTCGCTAACATTTATATTTATCTATTGAGATATCTACACATTGACTTATACAATTGCTCTTGTATGTATGTATGTATGTATGTATGTATGTATGTATGTATGTATGTATGTACGAACGTATGTATATACGTACGTATGAATGTATTATGTACGTACGTACGTATGTATGTATGTATGTATGTATGTATGTATGTATGTATGTATGTATGCATGTATATGTGAAGGCACATGACTCAGTGGTTAGAGCGTCGAGCTTACGATCGTGAGGTTGTGAGTACGA
>NC_142928.1:167726961-167754461 GCF_046866305.1 Octopus bimaculoides
CAGAGCAAAAACTCTGTGTGTGTGTGTGTGTGTGTGTGTGTTCTGCTGTTTTTCTCTTCCTCCTTCTCTCACTACCTTTCACTTTTCCTCTTTATTTCCTCTCCCCTCTTCTCTCTCTGCTTCCGTTTCTCTCCTCCTTTATCTCTCTCTGTCTTTTTCCCTCATATCTCTCTATCTCGGTATATCTTTTCTATGTTTCTCTCTCGTTTCTTTCTCTCTCTTCTCCCTTCTTCCTTGAGTTATTTCTTAAAAAGCAGTAGCAATTCAAAAGACATCAAAGGTCACAAGCTTGGTATCTTAGTTTTGTCTTCCTTGCAATATTCAGTTAACTTGGGTCTTATAATAAACTCACATCCATATGTAAACACATGACCACTACTTCCCATATAAGAAACCATGTTGTTCATGTTATTCTTTTTAGTACGAAGTCAGCCTTTGTTAAGCAGATATAAGACATTCCAGCCGTGATCATCTCATATGAGTGTTTTTTCTAGCAATATATATATTCAAATGCATACTTCTTTTTTAAGACAACAGGACATTATTTGAAGGAGATTTGGCCACTATTTCTTGTGAATTGAATGATTGCAAGGAGAATCCATTATTGCTTGGACATTGTTATGACTTTTTTAAGACAGACATAATCACTTTCCTTTATCTCATTAGATTATTTTTATTATATCTAGTACTGTTACATTTATATTATCATTGATCATCTAGTTTTCTATCAAACCTTGAGCAATTAACCTCATTGATTTATATTCCTATTCAGCTTTTATCTTCAGTTTTGTTTTGTATTTCTTACATTTGCAAATGACATGTTTTACAAGTATAATATTAATTTAATACTGTGTGTGTGTGTGTGTGTATGTAAGTATATGATCAAGTGGTTAGAGGTTTGGGCTCACAATCATAAAATTATGGGTCCAATTCCCTGACCCATAGGCACATTGCGTCCTTGAGCATTTCTCCAGTCTACTCAGTTGAAAATCATTACCAGCAGCAGCAGCAGCAGCTAGGGGCTGACCTTATAACAAGTTGGTGTCCCATTTAGCTGAGAATCTTATACTATCAATCACTTATACACCTTAAAACTCAGGATAAGCACTGGCCTAATGAGCCATATAGGTTCAAAACAGACTTTATCGAACTAAATTCGACGACTGGCACCCATGCCAACGTCGTCTCCTTCATTGGACACAAAGCTTGGCTTGCGAAGACCTGTTGGGGCAAGCAAAAGCAAAATCGTGATGGCACTTGTGCCCAGCGTTGCCTTTCTGGCACTTGTGCCGGTGGCACGCGTAAAGACTTTCGAGCGAGATCGTTGCCAGTGCCGCTGGACTGGCTCTTGTGCAGGTGGCACGTAAAATACACCATTTTGAGCATGGCCGTTGCCAGTACCACCTGACTGGCCGTCGTGCCGGTGGCACATAAAAGCACCCACTACACTCTCAGAGTGGTTGGCGTTAGGAAGGGCATCCAGCTGTAGAAACTCTGCCAAATCAGATTGGAGCCTGGTGTAGCCATCTGGCTTCACCAGTCCTCAGTCAAATCGTCCAACCCATGCTAGCATGGAAAGCGGACGTTAAACGATGATGATGATGATAATTAATATGAATACCTGTCTGCACATCAGCATTTCTTTGAGGTTTGGCCTCCAGATCTGTGAGCCCCATGAATGTCACTGTGGGTCCAGTGTGGATTCTTGTTGTTGAAATTAATCTGCAATAAATTGGTTATGTTTCTACAATGCACAAAATATTTTACTAATTATTTTTATACAATTACAAATCCTAATAATATTCAATTATAAAAATATAATAGGATTTTTCCAACATTGAATGGGTAGGAGGGCCTGTATGAGTAAAATAGGAATCGAAGGGGCTCATAGGTAAAAAAAAATGGTTGTGAAACACTGATGCTAAGCCCTTCAAGGTGGTGCTACAGCATGGCCACAGTCTAGTAACTGAAACAAGATAAAAGACAAAATGTACACACTCCTACTCAAATTTTACCTGACAGCTTGATTACTCAGACTGTGTTCAGTCAAAATATACTAACGCAGACATCACCTCATTCATCTATGTTGACCTTATCTCAAGCAGATATCTTTGCTTTTCCTCTGAACTCTTTCTCAGCCAGGTTTCAAAGCCACTGTCTAAATAACTTGTATTATCATGTAATGACTTTTTGGAGGGTTTTTTTTTTCCTTTTCTTATTTTTTATTTTTTTATTTTATTGCATTGAATGCATTGGCTGGGTGAATGAGGGCTGGGAATCTTCTTATTAACAATGTCATAACTACTTATTTGAAATTAGAAAGAAATGAAAAAAACACAAAGCAATATGAATGACATGTTAAATAATAGAAATCTCTGAGATTATCTCATAAATATTTCACATTGGATTAAAGATTTTATGGAGGATTATCTTGATTTTATTAATAGAACACTGCAGTTTAATCCTGTCTGTTTTTTGTTTTGTTTTTGGTTTTTTTGGGGTTTTTTTTTTGAGAATTCTTCTTTTGTTGTTGTTGTGATGAGCTGGCAGAATCAATTGAGTGTCAAAAGAAATGCCTTGCAGTATTTCTTCCAATTCTTTTATGTTCTAACTTCAAAGACAGATTTGACCAAGGTCAAATCTTCTTTTCATTCATCCAGTTTCAGTAAAAGCAAAATTCAATTGCTGGAGCCACTGGTATTGACTAACCTCTTCTCTCAAAATTGCCGGCCTTGTGCCTAAATTAGAAACTATTATTATAGTTGTTGCTGTTGTTTATTTTCATAAATGATTCTGTTCATTTCTTCCTTGGTTTTCTTCTTCCATTGATTTCTTCCACATGAGTCTCCTGGCACTTCTTTAACCACCTGTCATCATCCATAAGCTATCAATACACAGAAAAAGTATGCTTAATATTGTAAATCTCTTCCATTTTAAGGGAAATGTGATTTAATATTGAAACTGTGGTATATTCTATATTTTTGTAACCTGTTAATTAGACACAGTTCTACAAGTAAGATATTGAACTACCTACCTGTGGGTCATGAGTTCAAATCTGTTGGTAAATATTCAGCCAATAGCATTGATATTTTTGCTAAAAATCTAAATGAGATCTGTTGATAGATCTAATTTTGTTTACAGCTACTGCATTCGATGTCTTCTTGTAAGGTAGAATACAGCATTTACAAAGAAGTTTTGTAATCACATTGATATTATCGAAAGAAATATAATTCATAATTTGAATAAGGAAATTTGTTAGGAGAGGTCCACATAACCATTCATGATACAGGGGCTGGGAGTTTATTTCAGTTTCGGGAGTGAATCATCATCACATGTCACTTAGTCGCAAACACGTCATATAGCTGCAATAGATGGCTGTATCCCCAACAATAATGTGATTTCTCTAAGACATCCTAGTAATCTATCAAGCCCATTTACACATTTCTCAATACATACTGCTGTTATGACTTCCCTTCCTCATTTTATGCCTACATCATAGATGGGTAGATTTGGTAGTATATTTAACTTGGCAGACTTAATGTAATAGTTCAGTTAGTGTTATTAGATAATATTTAAAAGGCTGACAAAAAATAATCATGTAGTGAGAAAAAAAAAACAAAGACTATTATTATTTTAATTATTCATTGTTTTTGTTTAACACCCATTTATTTCCTCATTCCAGTGTAAGTTGGACAGGAACTTAGTTGATTGAGGTAACATTTTACCACCAGATGCTCCTACTGTCATCATGCCAAGTAATCAGTCATCAAGTTAACCAAGAATGGAAACATTATGTCACCATTTTGTTCAGTTTGATAACAAGCAAAGCTGTGTAATATCAAATATTGTGTGTGTGTGTGTGTGCGTGTGTGTAAGCGCACGTGCGCACACACTCACACATGATGTGCTTCCATTCCACTCACAAAGCATTGATCAACCTGGGGCTATAACAGACACATGCCGAAGATGCTGCACTATGGCATTGACCTTGAGACCATGTGGTTGAAAAGCAAATATTTTAATTACATAACTATTTTTGTATCTAGTTTAATTATTTCAATCATTGTGAGGCACAACTTTGTGCATGTTTCTGTAATATTAACTAGGTTGCTTTCCTCAGTCTGATTCTCTTAATACAGGTCAGGAATGATTGTCTTTGGTAGTTTTATAGGCAGATGACAGCCTGGTTCTTAGAATAGAATTTGTTGACAAGTTAGAAAAAGTTCCACACTTAGAAGCATGATCTAATGTTCAAATTTTCAAAGGTCAACTTGGTAAAGACCAAAGTGCCAGTTACCAACAGCCAGCACCCAGTCATTAGTGACATCTGGGAAGCAGTCTTGATTTGTGTGTAGGAAGAGAATAGGTGATAACTTGATACATTTTACCCAAAAGGTGCAGTAGGATCTTTGACAGGCTGATAGGTGTAAAAGATGTACAGAAGTGGTTAGCAGTAGGAAAACCCATAAAATAATATCTATAGGCTAACTTCAGTGATGTGTTAAAAGTAATGGAGTCACTGAGGGAGCCTTTGAGGTCACTCAGTCTGCTAAACTTCCCTCAAATTGAAACCCTACTTCTTTGTCTTGTTTTATCACAGTTCCTATGTATGGCAGTCTTAATATATCTTTCACATTTTCTATAAGCCTTAAATCTAATCTACTTTGTCATATATTTTTTTTTTTGTCGAAAGTAATATTTTTATCTGGCCTATTATAATTTTTTTTTTCAAAAGCAATGTATTTATGTGACTCATTGTAGTTTTTAATATAGTTTTTTTTTTTTTTTTCAAAAGCAATATGTTCATCTGATATGATATATTTATCTGATGCAAAAATCAATATATTTTTCTGATACAGTATAATTCCTGCTCATACAACCATGCATTAATACTGATAGCACTTAAACTTTAAAAAATAATTTTGTTTGGTTTCTACAAATGTTTGTAAACAATTGTTCAATAAAATAGATATAAGTTAGTAGTGTAGCCATAGCGTATAAAGAAATATTTTAAATGCCTAACTTTGTTTTAAATTCTGTAAATATTAGCCTAGAACAGTCATAGGCAAATTGTGGACCGCTAGACTTTCTGCATCACATGCCTAATCAAAAAATTGCTTTGAGCCGTATCTTATGTAGCCTACTTATAAAAGTTGCCTAGCCTAGACGGTTGGTTATTTTGAATCTGACTCCAACATTTCATGCCTTAGTGTATAATGTTTGCTTAAATATTTTACATTATTTAATTGGTTAAAGAGAGGTAGATTAGTGGTGAGATCAGTATAGCTGATGTTTAGTGTAAGTTACTGTCTGTACAAAGAGAGGGGTTTGCAGAGAGCTATAGATCTTGGGAGGAATGATTGGGTAAAATATCTTGTGTTAGGAGTGAGAGGCCTGAAACAGTAGGTACAACAAGAAAAATACCATATTTTCTGGCATATAAGATGCATCCCTACTTTACAAATATATTTTGTGAAAAAATCAAATTTGATGTTTCATCATACACTCATAAACTCAATATGCCACTTGTAATACAACCACATTAGAAACATAGCAATCTTTTAAATTCCATTTAAGAATATAAAAAAAACTTTACATTGGCATATACAGTAGAGGCTTTTGTTGTTTAGCCTTACATCTGCTCTGATCAAGTTTAAGTATATGGTAAGATATTCCATTGTGAACATAATGTCTTTTACTAAGACATAATGTATCTAGGACTTTATTATTCAATGCATCCATACTTTTTAAAATAGTGTGATTTGAGAAAGATTTGACTGATATTTCTAATAGATCAAAAAGCTACATAAAGGTTCTCTAGTTGGCAGAGGTGAGTGCACCAGGCGTGGAGCAGAGAGGTGGTATGCAACATGCTAATTCAGAAATGTAAAGACTGATGTTGCCATCAAAGAAAAGGCAGAGAGCAATAAGAAGAAACAATGCGTTTCTCTGAGCTTATGATGATTGCATGCTGGTGAGTGGATCTTTGCCAATAAACCTGTTAGCCTTGGCCTTTTTCTCATTCTTCTGAATGCTATCTAAGAGCTGTATGTGTTTAACATCAATCAGCACTATCTCAGATTTGAGCAATGTTCCCAAAAAGTTGTGTTTTGTCAAAGGTCAGGACAGAAATCCTTTCTGACCCTGAAAAGGAAGTCTAATTTTGGATATGAGACTTGGCTTTATACCATCTGAAATGATATTAATAATCCTTTCTATTATAGGCACAAGGCCTGAAATCTGTGGGGAGAGGACAAGTCGATTACCTTGACCCCAGTGTTTCACTGGTACTTAATTTTGAAAGGTTGAAAGGCAAAGTCAACCACAATGGAATTTGAACTCAGAACATAGTGACCCAGCATGCTAACGATTCTGCCAGCTTGCCACCTTAATAATGATACTAATAATGATAGTATATTTAGCAATATAATGTAACAATATGAAGGATGAAATTAAGTATCCTGGTTAATCTTCATGTTTCCAACTAAGTGGATGTTACGACCAAATAAGTTTACTCATTTTCAATACAACCATTGTATGGTATGATCCAGGATGTTTAGATGTATCTTACCAAGTAAGGTCATTTTTAACTATTAATCATACCTACTTCATTATCTGTGGTGTATTGGGTGGTGGAGTGTATTTTGCACCAGTTTATTTTAATGGATGAAAGCAGAGTAAAATGATTGTAAGTAAATATGAAAACAAAGGAAGGTAAAACTAATTGAATTTAACCAATATTGACTTAACACTTAGCTGATCTGGTGACAACAAATAAAATGTTGTCAGCTACTTGTGAATATGGCTTTCCAGTGCAACTATCTTGAGTGTGTGTGTGTGTGTGTGTGTACCTGTGCATGCATGAGTGTGGAGGACATACTGTACCCATCACCTTTTTCAAACCACCTGTAAATAGGAGGGAAAGTGAGAAATATATTCTCTAACTAGAGACTGGACCCAAATGTTTGCAGTAGAATGGTAGCCACTAAATGGACCCAAGGGCTTGATAGCAGGGTTAAACCTGGCAACATCTTAAGTCAGCTATAAAAGAAAGCTGTCTTAGGAATGTTCTGGCTGATTGACAGTGATTTCACTTAAAAACATGCTACATTATTCTTATTTCTGCTCTAAATGCCATACGATATATTTTGCTTGAAGGCTGGCAGCAACAAAAGTGGGTGCGCTTAAACTTGTGCCTTAAATACAGAAGTTGAATACTTGAGCTAAATAAAAAAAATTTGATTTTCTGTACTTGTTTCTCATCAGAACTTTACAGCCATTAGTTCATGTAGCATGCTGGTTGTTATGTCTCTTCTTCTCATTCTTAATGTCTCTCAAACTTCTCAAACCCAACACCAAATATTTTTCCTAGTTATTCCTCACCAGAACTGTAACTTGTATAATTCCCTTCTTGACCACGTTTCTCATATAAAATCAGCTTTAAAAGTTCCACTTGAATATCAACATCATTGATGCCATCAGTCAAAAGGCCATGGGTGCTGCCCTTGTTCCACTAACTAAATAAAGTAATATTTGAGCAGTGATTTCACTCAATAAAAATCACCTAGGTAACCTTACAAGCTAATGATAGCATAAATATGTGAATGGAAATGAATGCTAATGCATTGTGTATCAGTATTGGTGATAGGACAATTAGGTCATTTATTGTTGTTAATAAGAAAATTTGAAAAGTTGAATGAGTAATGATGGGCTTGTCTGTGGAGTAAGTTTATAGCACATAGTATTCCAGTATATGACCATTCTGACTTCAATTCTGACAGAATCTATCCAAAACTGCATTGTTCTGTATGTCCTTTATTTACGATATTAGGGTAGGGTTTGATCAAAATTTGATTTGTAATTGTATAGGGGAGATAGATATAATATTGTTTATTTTTCCATTTGTTTTAAATCAATTTTTGAATTACAACATATTTGGAATGGTTTTCATAAACTTTCTTATTTGAATATTGTTGCAGTAATTGTTTACAATCCTTTAAAACAATCAAGTAACGTGTATCCTGTCTGTCATTCAGGTTGGGGCTCACTATAACCCTTTAGTTACTTTGTTTCTGTTAAAATACACTGAATTTATGTCAATTAATTTTGAAAATAAGGCAGAATTTAGTAAAATAACTTCTGTCATTATGAAGATGGTGTTTGGAACATAAATTAACATGGAATTCAATAGGAAACTTTAAATTTAGATTACTTTAACTCTTTATTGTTTAAACTGGCCATATCAAGCTCAAATATTCCAGATGTTTTATGTTCAAACTTGTCAAATTCATCCTCTTACACCTACTCTACAATGTCATTCTGAAACTAAACTAACACAACACTGAAATCTCAAAACTGCAAGATAATGCATGAGTAAATCAAAACAATCAGAATAAATAAGCAGTACTTTTGACAGAATAATCTGAATGCTAAAGGGTTAAAATAAATAATTTGTATCATAGAATCAGGGCTGGTCTCAGGCAGGTTGGTATCAAAAGGGTTAATATCAGTAGCAATTTCAAACGTTATATGAATTCATTCCAGTGCAATCTAGTTGTAGATCTGTGTCAGCATATTTGATAATGAGTAGAGGCACAATGGCCCAGTGGTTAGGGCAGCGGACTCGCGGTCGTGGGATCATGGTTTCGATTCCCAGACCGGGCGTTGTGAGTGTTTATTGAGCGAAAACACCTAAAGTTCCACGAGGCTCCAGCAGGGGATGGTGGCGAACCCTGCTGTACTCTTTCACCACAACTTTCTCTCACCCTTTCTTCCTGTTTCTGTTGTACCTGTATTTCAAAGGACCAGCCTTGTCACATTCTGTGTCACTCTGAATCTCCCCGAGAACTATGTTAAGGGTGCACGTGTCTGTAGAGTGCTCAGCCACTTGTACGTTAATTTCATGAGCAGGTTGTTCTGTTGATCTGATCAACTGGAACCCTCAACGTCGTAAGCGACGGAATGCCAACCAACCAACCAACCAACCATTTGATAACGATAGCCAAAAGGTATACAAAAAGAAGTAAAAAGAACAAAGCAGAAGTACAAGTAATTCAAGAAATGATTCAACTTTTCAGATTGTAGTTTTTCATTAAAAAAACTGTTCCTGGGAATAATCCAGAACTTGGAACCTTACAACCATTGTGTTTCTTCATATTTTATATATTTAATGTGTAACAATTTTAAGTTATGAATTTAATAATTATATTTGTTTACAATGTGGGTTTTTTTTCTATTTGTAGGAAACTTGAGGCAGATGAAAAATCCCTTAAGGCTCTACCTAACTATACGGGAACTCCTCCAACCCATTCAAGAAAGGGGTCTGGTTCCAGCTTATTGTCAAATTCCTCACTAAACAGCTACAGTAGTAACCATGTTGTTGAAGAAGAAATAGGTGTGTATATCTTATCTGCTAATCTTATGGTATAAAATAATAAGCTGTTGTTTTGAAAGCCAACCATATCTCTTTAAAGTGGCTAAAAGCCAGCATTTTTGCAAGACCGTTTAAAATGGGGGAAAATAATAATAATAATAAAAGCAAGTACCATAAAGAAAACTCATTGCTTATAGTTGCTGTATTCCTTTTACATTCACATCCAGAGATAGCTGGTATTTCCTTGTTACTATGTGTGCCAAATGACAAACCTTTGGTGAGTGATGAGATTCTGTAAGACCCATTAAAAACCCTGCTGGCTTTTAAAAACAGTTGGGAAATGATGAGGATGATAGTAGTGATGGTTTTGTTTATCTGTTGCTATTAACAAAAATATAAAGAAATACCAAATAGACAAATGTGGGTGTATATATGAGTAACACTGTGCAGCTTCAGAGCATAATTTGTCCAAGATGTTTCAGGTAATCTGCAACATTAAGCAAATTTTAGAATGTTCTTCTGTGACCTAACAATGAACAAAGCAATTGTAACTCTTAATAAATATACACCTGCAAATAGGTCTAAATATTTTATGTGTGTGTTTAATTATATCAGGTCGTCCCATAAGTTCTGTCCGAATTTTGAATAAAGAAAACAAGTGATCAAATGTTTTATTTAATTGAAATTTAATCATCAATGTACTTTCCCTGATTATCTATGACTTCCTTCCATCTATTTACAAGCTTTTTAATCCCATCAATGTAAAACTCTTTTGGTTTCAAAGCGAAGAACTCTGAAATGTCTAGGGACTCACTTTGCATGAAAACCAGATAGTGAAGCTAGTACTAATATTTTATTACAGCAACCACAATATTTTAAATTAAATTATGTTACACTCTGTGAAGAAAAAAAATCATTAGCTTAATGGACAGTTCTGGTAACAATAGGTTTAATAAAGGAAAATTAAAATTATAAGGTCAGCAATTCCATATATATATATATATATATATATATATATATATATATATATATATATATATATATATATATATACTATCGCTCTCATTATAATTTGTACATATATATATAATATCGCTCACATTATAATTTGTACATATATATATGTGGCGTTAGGAAGGGCATCCAGCTGTAGAAACTCTGCCAAATTTAGATTGGAGCCTGGTGTTGCCATCCGGTTTCACCAGTCCTCAGTCAAGTCGTCCAACCCATGCTAGCATGGAAAGTGGACGTTAAACGATGATGATGATGATGATGAGGATATATAAATACACGCTCACACAATGGGCTTCTTTCTACTTCTGTCTACCAAATCTACTCACAAGACTTCATTTAGCCTGGGCTTATAGTGGAAGAACTTGCCTAAGGTGTCACACATTGGGGCTGAACCGAAAAACCATGTACAAAATTCATAACCACAAAGCCATGCTTGTGTGTGTGTGTGTGTGTGTGTGTGTGTGGTTTATGTCTTAAGAATTTAGAAATTTCTAGAGAACATGAAATAATTCATTGTTTGTTTTTGTATCAGTTCAACTCAAAGTAGATAAAGGTATAAAAAAAATAGTGTATAAATATTGGGTTAAAGACCCTTTGGATAGAAGAAGCCCAATATGAAAATGCAATATTACATCCAAAAATAAGGGTGATTTTTAAAAAAATCAACAACTATCAACTAGATTATGGCTAGGAGATAAAGTTTATTCAATGAAGTTGCTCTCAGCTTCTACCACAACCTCCAAGACCTGGTGCATGTCCCAGAGAAGGTCTTTGAACACCTTGATCTTGGCTACAAGCTTGGCCTTGGCATTGCAGAGAAATTGTTAGTGCCTTTCTCAGTTGTGTCCCACATATTGCCATCTATGGAATTACAGTCGGGGGAATTAGAATGCCAGAAATTGGGGCTGATGAAGTTATAGAAATTCTCCAACAACTGCTTCTGACTCTTTTTGAAGCTATAGCAAGGAACCAAATCCTGTTGCTACTCAAATGGCCTTCCAGCAGCAAACTCATCTGCTAGGAATTGACTACAGTCTCCAGCAGTTTCACATAGCTGTCTGGATTGAGCCTAAGACTTAAAAGCCATCACAATTTGGGAAAACTTGGTTTCATAATATGTGGGACATCACATGGAGTGTAGGCAAGCCAACTGTTGTCCGGGCCATTGTGCATCTAGTCCTGGCTGAAGTTCTTTCCATCTAAGAAGAACCAGACCATCCCTGGCTTGCTCAACAGTCTGCCTCAGTTTATTTAGGAGCTTCTTTAACTTAGTCAAATGGTTCTCCTTGGCCTTGACTGTCAGAATTTTCCCCTTGCGCATCTTGCACGAGTGATAGTGAAGGTCCTTATTCAGCCCCATTTTCATAGTGGTGACTTCAATTCCTGTCTCTTCACAAAAGCTGTCTCTTTCCTTGCTTGGGTCTTCTATCACCTTGTCCTGCAGTTGCTGGATGAAGTCCAGCATGCAGTGTTCCTTCTTGCTGGCTATGGCTTCATAATCTCCATTACAGCTGTCTTTATCATGTCTTACAACCATTACAGTGTTCACAGGGTATTGGGTGTCAGTCATGATGTTTGCATTTTGATATCCGGCACAAATCATCATGATGCAGGTAACTCAATGGCTTCCAGTCCTCCATGTTAGCTAACTTCTTCTAAACTACAACTTTAATCTTCATACTCTCCAACATCTTTGACTGTTCACCAATACATGAAGCTGTTCCTGAGAAACAGGCAACATAAAAAAAAAAATCGTCCAGTTTAGCCCTAACACCCTGTACACTCATGTTTAAAGTCCTAGTTTCCTGTTCGCCTCACCAAACCTCTTTTACTCTTTTACTTGTTTCAATCATTTGACTGCGGCCATGCTGGAGCAAATCGACCCCAGGACTTATTCTTTGTAAGCCTAGTACTTAATCTATTGATCTCTTTTGCCAAACCGTTAAGTTACGGGGATGTAAGCATACCAGCATCGGTTGTCAAGCAATGTTGGTGAGGACAAACACACACACACACACACACACACACACATATATATATGACAGGCTTCTTTCAGTTTCTGTCTACCAAATATATACGACAAGCTTCTTTCAGTTTCTGTCTACCAAATCCACTCACAAGGCTTTGGTCAGCCCGAGGCTATAGTAGAAAACACTTGCCCAAGGTGCCACGCAGTGGGACTGAACCAAGAACCATGTGGTTCATAAGCACGCTACTTACCACACAGCCACTCCTAAACCTACACACACATATATACACATGTATATGTATATACACACATATGTATATATATATGTATATACACAGATATGGACCACACACACACATATATATGTATGCACACACACACATTCACACATGCATGTGTACACATAAACACATGCATGTATACACACACACATATACATACATAATTTTGGGCTGGGTTGCATGCATGCACACACACACACATACACACAAGGGCTAGAAAGAACAGAAATTAAAATGGTTTTGTGGATGAACAGAGTATCATTCAGAGAGAAGTAAACTAAAAATTGCAGAAGACGACGGAATCGGAATCGGGAATCGAGCCAGTGATGGATGCTGTAAAGTGCAATGGGATAAGATGACTGGGTCATGTGCTGAGGAACGATGAAGGTGATGGTGTGAGAAGAGTGGTGGAAATAAATGTGGAAGGAAGTAGATGAAGAAAGAGACCAAGAAAGCTGTGACTAATGATGACAGGAGGAGGAGCTGGAAGGTAAAGTGGTTGACAGCAGAGAATGGGGACGATAGGGCAATATGGAGAAGACTGTTATGATGGTAACCAGAAAGGCTAACCCAAGCTTTAACAGGGAAAGCCTATATGTATGTTCCTTTCCTAGTGGCGGACAATGCTACACTTTTGACTTTTCATTTGTCTATGTAACAATTCAGAACAAAAGTATTGTTTAATTATATTTATATTAAGTGGAATTTCTCATTAGGTGATTTCAGAGTAAAAGTTTAGTTCATCCAGAACAGTGATTCCCAAGGTGGGGCGTACGCCCCACTGGTGGGGCCTGAGAAAATTCAGGTGGGGCGCGGGGCATAGACGTGGGCTGTGAAAATATTTGTACATGACGAGCGGTCATCGCAGGCACAACCTTAGATTCCGTCTTTCCTTTGAAGCCTCCACATCGGAAACTCTCGCACCCCAGCGAGACAAAGAAGATCCCGCACTGAGCAATAAACTTACGCGCATCCCTATACATGTAGCATGAATCACTACTGGCAGTAAATGATGCATGAAATTTTCATCGACAGGAACTGCTGGCATTACTATTCAGATAAGCCAATCAATTGCCTCAATTAGTTTATACTGAAGAGTGCGCGCATCTAAGCTTTGTTATAACCACCGGCAAAAAATAGTCTATAAATTGGGGTTATGGAATTATGGAAAAGAAATAGTCTATAAATTGGGGTTATGGAATTATGGAAAAGAAATTTCAGTGAACCTTACTGGTTGAGTAAATGTGAAATAACGAATGATGCTGGCATTGTAATTATTGATCATTTAAATATCTTGATAAAGGATTTCAATGACAGATTTTGCGATTTAAAGGCAATGAATTTTCCTTCTTGGTTAACTCAACCGCTTCTGATTAACGTTTCTGATGCTACAATCCAATACCAAGAAGAGTTATCAGAATTACAACATGATGAATCAGTGAAGACTTTGTTTAAATTGAAAGGTACAAAGATGTGGCTATATGACGAGGTTGAAAGAAAATATCCTAAAATTTCTACATCAGCGAGAGAGCTACTGATTCCTTTCCCTTCGTCTTATTTGGTCGAATGTGGTTTTAGTGCAGTTGATAATTTGCTCGAAGCCAAGAGAAACCGGCTTGAGATTACAAAACGTGGCGATTTACGACTGAAATTAACAAAGTTGTCTCCTCAAATTAAAAACTTGTGCTGTATGCATCAGGCACAGGGTTCTCACTAAATTAGTCGAGCTGACCGTCAAATAATTGAACTGAAAAAACGTGTTTCTTTATTCTTTATAAATTGACATTTTTTAAAAACATGAGAAATCATAATAATTTTATCGATTTATTGGGTGTTATGCACTTTCAGTGCCTGTTGTTTCAATTCTCAAGCTATTTTTTTGTATTTTGAATACAATTTTTTAATTTTTGATTTTTTTCAATTGTAAGTAGGCTCACATGTACTTGTAAATGTGAGTGGACATGGGAAAAGGTGGGACGTAAAAACTTTTGCTATGAAAAAGTGGGGCGCCGGGGAAAAAAGGTTGGGAAACACTGATCCAGAATTTCTATCAAGGAAATAAAACTGAAACGCACACACAACACACAACACACACAACACACAACACACACACACACACAAATCATCAGAACAGGATGCTAAACTTATTGTTGTAATTTCATAAAACAAGCACTGAATGTTTTAAGTGTATGTATGTATGTGAATACTTACATACTTAATTATGAGAGAGTATATTTATGTACAAGATAGGGCATTTAAGCTACTCCAATTGTTGATAATAACTGCATGAAATAATTGGAATATATTTAGTTACACATAAAAAGCTCTGTGATACAGACTTGGTATAATGTCTGTCCAACGTAAGAAATCTCTTCCTATAAAGCGGTTAAACAGATACTTTAAAAAACAGCCTAATAAGAGTTCTGCACATTCTAATTTGGATTGGCTTAATGTAGAAGTGGGAAAAGATTTAACAGAAACATCCGAAGGTAACTGCCTTAACTGTCTTTGTTTTTTTGTGATTATGAATAATTATTTTGTTTTATAGTTCATTCAGTTTTTATACATACATACATACATATATATATATATATATATATATATATATATATATATATATATATAGTTATGGTATATTCTGTTAAGAATGTAGTAGAGTATAATATAAAGCCCTTCATATGTCACTCTGTGCTATCTAGTAGTAGTATTATGCATACTTCCAGGTTTGCATTAGGACTTTTATGTGTAAATAAATAATTGAAAAAAATTGGAGTCAACAAGGAGTACGGCTCGACATTCATTTTCAATTGCTACAAAATTTTCTACACAGCGTAGTTCTCCAGGTGTGAGAGTATTTGATTATGCAACCATTTCCCTGCATTATGAGATCAAGTTGTGTTTCCTCAGGCAATATGTAAATATCATCTCCGTAAGTTCAAATTTTCAGCTTCAAGAGCATCTTTGTTGTAGCCTGCAGTTAGTAGCAGCCACTGAGTTTATCAAAAGATGTGGCTGCTGAAGGTCTGTTGGCAAACTGCTTTGAACTTATGGAGACAATATTTACATATTGCCTGAGGAAATACAACTAGATCTCATAATGCAGAGAAACAGTTACATAATCAAGTACCTGCACACCTAGAGAGTTATGTTGCATAGAAACAATTGAAGTGATTGGAAATAAATATCCAATGTATGTATGTATGTATGTATGTATATATATGGGAGAATTTACGAAAAAACAACAGACAAAGACAGGTGGTGTAAACAACAAATGGATGTATTAGTTTAACGCTCGGGAATAGAGAAAGTCTTTGATGTTTCGAGCTATGCTCTTCAACTGAAAGGAATACAGAAAGAAATAAGGAGAGAAACAAGGAGAAAAAAAATATAAATGTAGTGGTCAGCGATCTATCATGGTGATATATATATATATATATATATATATATATATATATGTTTATTATTACCTGCTGCAAACCTGTGACATAGAAGGCAACTGAGAATTCCTGTGGGACAGCTTGCTGAGTGCCTCAGACCAAATCTGTGGGTGGCGCAAAGTCCCAACCAGACCTAGAGTAATATGGTGGTAGAACGTTGCCATAGACATGGCCATTAGAGCAAAGAAACAGACCTGGAAGAGTGGAGGTAGCAGGAAGCTGTATCAGATAGCCAAAAGGGAAGTTAAGAGACAGGTATATCTAGCCAAGGGAGAAGCAGAAAAGAAGTTTGCCTATGTCTAGTGACATGAGGACCAAAGAATTGAAGTGTTCCAGATTGCAAGGCAATGTATGAGAGAAAATTGTGATGTCATTGGAGAGAAATGTGTCTGCATGGATGATGGTGCATTTACATTTAATGATTCTGCAAAGAAAGAGACTTGGAAATACCATTATGAAAGACTGCTGAATATAGAGAATGTTGACCCAATTGAGGGACCAGCTACCCAAAGACATTTGTTTTGAGCTGCCAAGACTATTGCCTGGAATGTTTTTAATTTAATTAAGGAGTCATTCTGATTCCAGAACGGTATGTTATGTTGGGCTATGGCCTCTAGGAGTAAAGTTGAAAATGTGCGACACACTGACATTCACATTTATTATATTATAGTAAGGTGGCAAGCTGGCAGAATCGTTAGCATACTGGTCGAAATGCTTAGCAGTGTTTTGTCTGCCATTAGGTTTTGAGTTCGAATTCCTCTGAGGCTGACTTTGCCTTTCATCTTTTCGGGGTTGATAAAATTAGTACCAGTTACATACTGGCGTCAATGTAATCGACTTAATCCCTTCCCTCTAAATTTGAGGCCTTGTGTTTCCAGTAGAAAGAATTTATTAAAGTTGAAAAAGTGTGACACATTTAGTGACAATTATATTTTTCCTCTATGGTATCACATTGCACATGGCTGTTTATATTAATTTATACACACACACACAGCTTCTTGAACCCAGTTCCACTGGGGTGAGTAGGTCTTCTCAAGAACCACAAATTGCCAGTCATCCTGGTCCTTTGCCATTTCCTCCATGAGGTCCAAGGTCTTGGGTCCTGAGATCAGCCTTCACCATTTTGTCCCATGTCTTCCGGAGTCTCCTTCTTTTGCTGTCTCCATCCACATTGTGACCAACACCTTTATACAGTTGTCTTCATTCCTAAGCATCACATGTGTCCATACAAGCACAGACTTCTTTGTTGCACGCAATGTCTGACTGTAGTATCTCCCTAAAATTTCTCAAGCCCTTTCTCACTCTGGCCACTATACTTTCAGAACAAGCACCTCCATTGCTAATTATATCTCCTTGATAACAAAAGCTATCAACTACTTGTAGTGAGCCATCCAGACATTTAAGGGAATCTATTTCCAGTGTGCTCATTGTATGTACTTCTCCAGTACATCTATCACATGCAAAGCTTACATCCTGTTAGTCTACCTTTGATTATATTAAATCTCTTGTGTATGTAGCTTACATCAGGTTCAGTGTATGGAGTTTATATCTACTTCTTTTCTGCTTATTGAGCAAGCCCATTACCCTGAAGCTATCAGGGTTCTGTTTTCTTTCCTACTTGCTAAAGCATTAGTCTTTGCGAAGTTTACTTTAAGATCTTTTGATTTTGGGTTTAACTTCCTCCCTAATTCCCCTATGGATTTAGCTCTGGGAAGTAGATCATCAACATATAGGAGTTTCTATAGAGAGCCAGTCTTAAACTCAGTTGTGATGACCTGTAGGACTATGATGAATTGGAGAGAACTGAGCCTTGATGGTCATCTACCTTCACAATAAACTGTCACTGAAATCATTGACTCTCATGCATATATATATGTATATACATGTGTTTGTGTGTGTGTGCATTTGTGTGTATCTATGTAAGTATATGTGTTTATACGTATGTTTGTGTATGTATATATCTATGAATATATCTATGTGCGTTATATGTATGTGTATTTATACATGTTTGTATATGTATTTATTTGTGTGTGTGTATACTGAGAACCCCTATCACACATCCCTTTCCTCACATGGTTATGAGTTACCTTTAATAGTAGGCAGTAGAACATTGATAATGATTGGTAATATATTTGTGTGTGTGTGTGTGTTTTTACTGTCATCATCGATTTACTGTCCACTTTTCCATGCTTGCATACAAAACTCAACAGTTCAGTTGCTGTAGAGAATTGAAAACTGAACTTTGCACCAGTCCTTAACTGTGTGTATAAGAGAGTGAGTGTGATTGTATTTTACACAGTAACACTGAAATAATGGTTTGAATAGCTCATCATTATTTGGAGACCACTGGTGGGTGTCTTTCAAGCATGAAATTGGAGACTTTTTTCAAGGGGTCACAGTATGCTGGGAGTGGTATCTTTAGAAATTTGGACAACTGAACCAAAGGTCAATCTCACAGCTTCTCTTTCACACACAAACTTATAGGTAAATATACACACACACACTATATATTATATATATATATATATATATATACCTACCTACACATACTTGTTTAACATCTGGAAAAGACACACACTCATACTGTAGAATACTTTCACATCCACATTGTAACACATGGGACAGATTACCCCTACATACATATGTACACACACGCACACACCTTCATACACACACACACTCACCTTCATACACACACACACACACACACACTCTCTTTCTTACATACTCATTACTCTTAGACAAGTGAAAGACCAATGGAATCAGTTTACAAAGAAAGATTTTCAGCACATTTTCTAATCAGTAAATCAGTTTGGTGTAACAAATGCTATCAAATCAATTCTCCCCATCTTGGTTCATATTACCACCTCTCCAGAAGCTGAGGACAATGTGAGAAAGAGAGAACAGTGAGAGAAAAACAACATACATACATCAACCACAACTCACTCCAAAGTACACTTCCATTTGCTGGTTGTTTTTAAATGGTATCTAGTGAATCAACAGGTTTCTGATAGTAAAGCCATCATCATATCATAACTACAGGCATGTCTGCTGCAGGATCGTTTTTCTGTGCGTTTGTAAAAAAAAATGGATTTTAATTTTCTTCAATATTATCAAGAGCCATGTCCTAAGTAAGAATAGTGTATATGTTTGTGTGAACCTGTGCATACGTATATGTGTGTTTGAACATATCTGTTTCTGTAAATGTGTGTACTTAAGTAGCCATTTGTGTTTTTTGTGGTTGGACGACCATGTATACACTTGAGTGAATATGTATACATTTTAAGTGAATGTGTATGTATACTTGAGTATGACCACATATGCCTGTTTTTTTTTAGTATGTGTGATAGATTCAACATTTTCTTATTATTTGAACTGAAATTTTTTGGTGCTTAATTGCATGTTCAGCTTTTGAAATTTTGTGACAGCGATTCTGAAGTAGAATAGACTGAAGGAAATAAAAGTCAGGGAGAAATTTGACATCTAAATACTTCAAATAAATTTATGTGTGTTTATATATTGGTAATTAGTAAGTAACGTTTGCCAGTTTGCTCACATTTAGGTATTCAAAAATATAAAATGTGTGTGTGATTACATATATTTTCTTTTTATTTTGATGTACACATTAAATGGGTCCTGTTATCAACTTGTTGCTACTATAATTTTGTGTTTTTATGAACTTTGCCTTTTCCTTTCTTGCTACAGAGAATATGAATACACCTGTAAAGTACTAAAGTCCATTAATACCTATGTTAAATTTGTTGCAGGCCTTCTTTTCTCTTCCTCTTGCTCTATGTATCTATTTCTCACCCTCCACATGTCTCTCTGTTTCTCTCTCTTGTCCCTTTCTTTTCTCATCCCCCTCTTTGTTTTGATCTCTCACTGCCACTTTTTTCACTGTTTGCCAAGTGAAGATAAGAAAAACAAAACAAACAGCAAATTAAATTTTATTTTTATGGACTTTACAATTTCTATATCAATGAATTTCTGAGCATGTGTTTATAAATGTTTAAAATAACTTCCCTAAATCAAATTTCAGTGTATAGGCATTGATAAGAGAGATTAGTTAACTTCAAGTCCACTGTGTTTGTTTATAATGATGAAATAATTAACATTTATCATTAATTACTGTTTTTTTTTTCTTTTGCAATCTGTTTATGATTTTTATGCTTTTCTTCTTCAGCTTCCGAAAATCTCTGGCAAACATGGGGTAGAATTGTAAATGAATGGGATAACTTAAAGAAGAAGCCAACCAATTTGAAGGTAACTGGTTTCACATTTAATTCTGTTTGTGATATTACACTAACACAATTTTTGTCCTTGGGCAGCAACTGCTATTTCTTATTCAAATTAAGTTGTGCATATGTGCAAATTGAGTCCATATGTGTGTGTATGTGTGTGTGTGTGTGTGTGCAAAAAAAAAACATATTTACTAACAGAAAATATGCTGTTAAAATAAATTATTTTACATACCTTTTTAAAATTACTGTGATAGGTCCCAATAATCACCTCAGATTCTCTAGTACTGGTGCGATTGATACAGATTAAGTCTAATTTGAGCATCTGTAAGTATTAAGACCAGTCCTTCAGGTGGTGCAAAGCATGCCTTGTAAAAGCACCTGTGCAGCGCCACGTAAAAGTACCTCTGCAATGCCATGTATAAGTGTCCATGCAGTGCCACATAAAAGCACCTGTGTGGCACCACATAAAAGTGCCTGTGTAATGCCACATAAAAGCACCCAGCACACTCTATAAAAGTGGTTGGCCTTAGGAAAGGCACCCAGCTGTAGAAACCATGCCAAATCAGACTGGTGTCTGGTGCAGTCCCACCCCACCACCAAGCTGGTCCAACCCATGCCAGCATGAATAACGGACATTAAATGATGATGAAGGATGAAAAAATTTTAATCAAAAACTCTTTTTTTTATGTCATTGTATGAGATAGAGTTTGTAGAACAGAAGTTTGCAAAAGTTTTCTGAAAATACCAAAAACTAAGAAGGTTATGACTGGTTGCATGGTATACTCTTTTTCTTGTTTCAGTCATTTGACTGTGGCCATGCTGGAGCACCGCCTTTAGTTGAGCAAATCAATCCCAGGACTTATTCTTTGTAAGCATAGTACTTATTCTGTCGGTCTCTTTTGCCGAACTACTAAGTTACAGGGATGTAAACACACCAGCATCGGTTGTCAAACAATGTTGGGGGGACAAACACAGAGACACAAACATACACACACACACACACACATATATATATATACATATATACAACGGGCTTCTTTCAGTTTCCATCTACCAAATCCCCTCACAAGGCTTTGGTCAGCCCAAGGCTATAGTAGAAGACACTTGCCCAAGGTGCCATGCAGTGAGTCTAAACCCGGAACCATGTGGTTCATAAGCAAGGTACTTACCACACAGCCACTCCTATACTTCAATCTAGAATCAATAAGCTGTGCACATGCACAAATTTTTTTCCACTTTTTGAATTTGGATTTTGAAGGATTTCAAAAATTATTTTGAAATTATAACCTGAAACAAATGGCAAATTTGAACTGTCTATATTTAAAAACTATGATTTAAAAAAAAAATTCAACAAAAGTGGAAATTATAGGATTTATGGGAGGAGGTGGGGGAATAAAAAAAATTGAAAGCAAAATATTTTTTTGCATAATCATACAAGATACAGTATAGAACACAATTTTGCAAAAATTTTGCAAAAGTGTCAAGAAACAAAACTACTTATGACGGATTAAATGGTGTGATTCAGACAAAAGTCTGCCTGTCAATTTTATGTTTTAAAGATCGATTACAAACCAGTAAAAAAAAGTTTTTCAAAATGTCTTTTTTAAGCCCCTCCTCTTCATCTCCTTCATATGCAACTGGCCATAACTTTCATTGCTGACCTTATAGGAACATTCTTTGTGATTACACAAAAAAAAATGCGTTTCATTTTCGCCTCCCTGACTTCTCTTTAATAAAAGATGCAACAGACTATAACTTGGTATAATGTATGGCTTAAAGTTTTAAGATTATGTTTTAGGTTTATGGTATAGGTTTAAGGTTAAGCTTAAGGTTTATGGTTACGGTTTAGGGTTAAATGAAGAAGTATGCTTTTACCAGTACCATAATCTTACCTGTTTTAGACTGAAATATAATGAAACTGTTAAAAAATAGAATATAAACTCTGCCAATTCTAAAACATAGTATATTTAATTTTTATTGTTGCACCTTATTTTATATTTAGCAATTTTGATAACAAAAGTTTTAGAGTTAGGGTTAGGGTTTTAGAGTTAGAGTTATGAGTATTTTTGAAAAATTTGTGGCGGTGTATTGAACAGATTTTCACCAAATTTGGCAAAAATACTCATAACCCTAACTCTAAAACCCTAACCCTAACCCTAAAACCCTAAAGCTAAAACCAGTACAAATGCATGAATGATGTCATAAATAACAGTACCACCGATAGTTGTTGTTGACAAACAACGGCAGTAATTTTATTCAGGGGAAAAGATCCCATTACACCACCACCACCACGTGTTGTTGACAAACCACAGCAGTAATTCTTTTCACCTCAATAGACCTCAGTGATTGGTTGAAATTACCGAAATAGGACAACTTTTAACATGAAATAACTTCGAATATAAAAATTTTTCTCTGTTCTATAAGACAGAATATTCAAGTATATGAAGTTTTAAAGTGTTTCGGTAGAAAACACTCTAAATAAGACATGAATAAAAAATGGTGTCCGCCAAATCAAAGATCCCAGAGAATTTTCTCAAAAACTAGCCAAAACAACTATTCTGACTCTATACTTTTAAGCCTTTGCACAATTTTGATCAGAAAGATAGTTCTTCAAGTTGTGAGGGCAAAATACAATTATAGAAAATCTGAAGAACTTCTTACTTTTTTCAGTGGCAATTGAGGAAAAGACAGAATTTTCAATGCTAGCAAAATGAGGTCTAAGTGAATGTATTTGTAGATGTATATGTATCTTTGTGTGCGAACATATACATAAATGTGTATGTGTGTGTGTGCATGTATTTACACACGTATTTGAGTGTACATATACATATATACATGTGTGTGCAGAATATTGTCTTCATTTACAGTTGAGTGGCATCCTGTTCCTTTCCTCTGGGGAATTTTATTGACCAGTATTTTATTCTTGGAATGTTAACTTAGTCAGTATATGGGTTTAAACAAACAGCAGTGTGTGTGTGAGTGAGTCTGTCTGTGTGTGGGATATGAAATGGTATTGATAAAGTGTAAATGAATAAATAGTAAACAAACAAAAGCAATTTATATAGTAGTGCCAGGGATTTAAAGGTTGAAGGGAGAAGAATAAGAACAAAAGGCAGAGAGAGGGAGGATTCCTCCTCCCCTAACTGCTACCTATACTCATTGCTTATCTTTTCCTGTCAGCCATCACCCCTGACTGACTTGTCTGCTTAATGGGATTCCTTTGAATCAGTGGCACTCCCTTTCATTTCACTGACCATACCTTTACCTTCTCCACTCCTCTCTTTGTTCCATCTATATGTATGTGTATGTATTCTTCAGAGCACCAGTAGTATATAAATCTACATTTCATCAACACTGTTTGTGGTCTTTTTTTTTTATTGCTGTTGATGATGTTTTTACTTTTTGCTTTTTTTTTTTCATTCAGTATTCTTCCTCTATCATTTCTCAATGAAATTTTGTTTTATCATTTTAAGCCCTGGTCTTTTGCTAGGTTCTGAGTTCAAATTCACCCCATCCCACCCCATCAGGAAGTGAGGTGGACTTTACCTTTCATTCTTTTTCCAATTGGTAACTTAAGTACTAGTGAAACACACCCCCCAACAAATTTCAGTCCTTATGCTTTTAGTAGAAAGGATCATTCTAAAATATTTTATTATTTTAAAATTTCTGGTTTAACTCTTTAGCATTTAATCTGGCCATCCCTGACCCAAATGTTCTACTTGTTTTATGTTAAAACTGACCGCATCCAATCCTCTTAATTATATTAATGTATGTGTATTTTTAAAAATATGTTTAAAATTCTGTGTCTGGGAATTTGTTGATTGACCTACACTTTATTTCTGAATTTACCACTTTAATTATTGTTTGTCTCGGATATTCCAAGCACTTTTCAGTTGCAGCCCATATATTTCGAAAGAAAAATTTGATAACATATATATATATATATATATATATATTTTCTGGGCAGGGAACACTGACGGGGTCGGGGGCGTAGGAATACTTCTAGCGGAGAAATGGGTGGATAATGTAATCGAGGTCGTTAGAGTAAGTGACAGAGTACTTAAGATTAGACTAGTGCTTCATCATAGATTAGCTACTGTCGTCTCAGCCTATGCACCTCAACCGGGGCTACCAGATGGTCTGAAAGACCAATTCTATGACACCCTCTTGCAAACTACCTCGTCGACGAGTGACAGGGACCTTCTCTTTGTGGCTGGAGACTTCAATGGTCATGTCGGACGTCGTGCTGGAGGTTTCCATGGCATACATGGAGGCTATGGCTTCGGTTCCCGCAACGAAGAGGGAACCAGACTGCTGGAGTTCTGTGATGCAACCGATCTTATGGTCTGCAATACCAACTTCAGGAAACCTGCCAGTCACCTAGTCACCTACCGCTCCGGCAGACACTCTAGCCAAATCGACTACATCCTCGCCAGAAATAGGGAAAGAGGGCGGCTTATAAATGCCAAAACCTACCCTGGCGAAGAATGTACCCCACAACATAGATTAGTAGTTAGCGACTTTGGGATCAAGGCAAAATGGGTGCCCAGAATTAGACCGGCTTGGAGGAGAAGGGTGTGGAAGCTTAAAGACCCTGCAAATGGACAGAGACTTAGAGACAAGTTACTTGAAGCATTTAACGAAATAGAAGGGGATATAGTATCATACAACGTGGAAGACAATTGGAGATTTCTGCGAGACAACCTGTTGAAAGCCACCGACCAGATCTGTGGGTGGTGTAAGGTCCCCTCTCGACCCAGAGTAACGTGGTGGTGGAACAAGGAGGTAGACAGGGCTATTAGACAAAAGAAACAGGCTTGGAAAGACTGGAAGAACGGTGGTAGCAGGGAATTGTACCAATGTGCCAGAAGGGAGGCTAGGCGGCAGGTTTGTTTAGCCAGAGGGGAAGCAGATAAGAAAAGATTTGCCAATGTTCTGCGCCGTGAGGACCAAAGACTTGAGGTATTTCGTGTTGCAAGACAGTGTAGGAGATAGAATAGTGATGTCGTAGGAGAGAAATGTGTTCGCATGGATGATGGTACGCTTGCACTAAATGAGGATGCAAAGAAAGAGGTCTGGAGATGCCACTACAATAGATTGCTTAATAAAGAGAATGAATGGGAGGAAGAGAGCCTGCCTTATGTCGACCCAATAGAGGGACCAGCTATCCGAGTTGATAGTACCAGGGTAGATAAAGCAATTAAGAGTATGACGACCGGGAAAGCCCCCGGCCCATCAGGAATCACTACAGAGATGCTCAAAATATTTGGCAGTGTTGGCTATAGCCTAGTCACCCGTATTATGAACCAGGTGATACACGAAGGAGTCATACCCAATGACTGGTGTAGCAGCATCATAGTCAACTGCTACAAAGGTAAAGGTGACGCTTTAGATACAAATAATTACAGAGGCATCAAGCTGTTAGATCAGGTTATGAAAGTTACAGAGAGGGTCATAGCCCAACTAATTAGGGAGCGAATCAATTTAGATGAGATGCAGTTTGGGTTCATGCCAGGTAAAAGCATTACTGATGCCTTATTTCTAGTAAGACAGCTGCAGGAGAAATACCTAGCCAAGGATAAACCTCTGTACCTGGCTTTCGTTGACATGGAGAAAGCCTTTGACAGGGTCCCCCAATCCCTTATCTGGTGGTCAATGAGGAAACTTGGGATAGAAGAATGGTTAGTGAGAGCTGTGCGAGCCATGTACAGAGATGCTGCCAGTAAGGTGAGGGTTGGAAATGAGTACAGCAATGAATTCCGGGTAGAGGTAGGGGTCCACCAAGGTTCCGTCCTCAGCCCCCTCTTATTTATCATAGTCCTCCAGGCAATCACAGAGGAGTTCAAGACAGGTTGCCCCTGGGAGCTCCTCTATGCTGATGACCTTGCCCGAATTGCGGAGTCACTATCAGAACGAGAGGAGAAGTTTCAGGTATGGAAGCAAGGTCTAGAATTGAAGGGCCTTAGAGTCAACCTAGCTAAAACCAAAATCCTAATAAGTAGGAAGGTAGATAAAACACAAACCCCTTCAGCTAGATGGCCCTGCTCAGTATGTAGAAAAGGAGTAGGTAGTAACTCTATAAGATGTACCTGGTGCAAGCTATGGACACATAAGAGGTGCAGCAACATCAAAGGCAGGTTAACTAGGAAGTTAGTTTTTGTTTGTGGCAGATGTTCAGGTGCAATAAAGACTGTAAACAAACAGGAAACAACTTCTATCTCATTCCAGGGTGAAAAACTAGAGGTAGTCGATAGCTTCCGCTATCTGGGCGACCAAGTTAGTAGTGGGGGTGGGTGCGCTGAAAGTGTAGCTGCTAGAATAAGAATAGCCTGGGCAAAGTTTAGAGAGCTCTTACCCCTGCTGGCGACAAAGGGACTCTCACTCAGAGTAAAAGGCAGACTGTATGACGCATGTGTACGAACAGCCATGCTACATGGCAGTGAAACATGGGCTGTAACTGCTGAGGACATACGTAAGCTCGCAAGGAATGAAGCCAGTATGCTCCGTTGGATGTGTAATGTCAATGTGAATACCCGTCAGGATGTAAGTATCTTGAGAGAAAAGCTGAACATTAGAAGCATCAGTTGTGGTGTGCAAGAGAGACGATTGCGCTGGTATGGACATGTGGTGAGAATGGATGAGGATAGCTGCATGAAAAAGTGCCACACTCTAACAGTTGAGGGAACCCGTGGAAGAGGTAGGCCCAGGAAGACCTGGGCTGAGGTGGTGAGGCAAGACCTTCGTACATTGGGCCTCACCGAGGCGATGACTACTGACCGAGACCTTTGGAAATGTGCTGTGCGTGAGAAGACCCGGCAAGCCAAGTAAGATCATTGCCAGTGCCCCTGGACTGGCTCTTGTGCGGGTGGCACATAAGATGCACCATTTTGAGCATGGCCATTGCCAGTACCGCCTGACTGGCTTCCGTAGAATTTTCAAGTGAGATCGTTGCCAGTGCCCCTGGACTGGCTTGTGCGGGTGGCACATAAAAGACACCATTTCGAGCGTGGCCGTTGCCAGCATCGCCTGACTGGCCTTCGTGCAGGTGACATGTAAAAGCACCTACTACACTCTCTGAGTGGTTGGCGTTAGGAAGGGCATCCAGCTGTAGAAACTCTGCCAAATTTAGATTGGAGCCTGGTGTTGCCATCCGGTTTCACCAGTCCTCAGTCAAGTTGTCCAACC
>NC_142928.1:168031052-168038552 GCF_046866305.1 Octopus bimaculoides
TATTCGTCAGTCTGTGATAAGGAAGACTGTCTTAGTCAGAAAACATAATCTATGCCTTTATGCAAGTGTTTAACTTCTTAAACATTCTAGGATACATAGTTTCCTAGTAAAACAATAAGAAAATGGTGAATCGGTTATATATATGTACATATGTCACAATTGGGGAAATCTCATCTTACCCGTGTCTTTTCAGTTACACTAGTTTATAGAGAACCTTACCTCAGTTGAACAGCTGCACTCTGCCAGCTGAATTTGTGTTCTCTAAACAACTAATACCCTTTTTCACAGTAAAAACATCTTGTAATAAACCTTAATCTATTATTCTCACCCAACTCGAATTTGGATATTTATCTTTGGACTAATAAAAAAATCCAATATTATTTTATCTAAATTTAATAACCCAGCCTATTCTTGTTTTTCTTTCTTTTAAAGGTCCACCTATTACCTATGATCCAACTTTCAGAGGTCCAGTAAAAAGCAGGTAAGGATATTTCACACTGGAGTGAGAGAGAGAGAAAAAATCTTTTGTATATTGCTTTGAGAATTGGAAAACTACTTTCATAACCCCAGATAGATAAGAGATCCAGCTTGGTAACTTTTTTAAAAAAATCTGTAATACTGTATATTGTGTGCATGTGTGTGTGTATATATATCATCATCATCATCATAATCCATTTTCCATGCTGGCATGGGTTGGACAGTTTGACTGTGAATTGGTAAGCCCAGGAGCTGTACCAGATTCCAGTCTAATTTGGTATGATGTCTACAGTTGGATGCCCTTCCTATATATGAGAGAGAGAGAGAGAGTGTGTATGTGTAAAGAGTATGCTTGAACAGTATTGAATTTAGATGTAAAATCTAAAGTCTACAATTACGCATTTGTACAGCATTGAATATATGTTTAGTAATGCTTTCATGCATTTGATGACCAGTATTGAAATCATAATGTGGATGTAACACCAATTACTAAATGCACATTTAGATATATAAGCATGCTTAACTCAGTCTTTGGTCTGTTCAATTTCATTCAAACACTTGTGTATGTGAATATATTAAGAGGAGAAAAAAGACTTTGAATTATTGTATTTGATGGCTTATAAGGTGCACAAGCTTTTAACAAAGCTCAATTTCAACAGGTCCTTTCTTGAAAAAGTTTTCTATTTTTGCCTAGCTTTCATAGCCCTACCATCTGTCAAGCTATTTTAATGTTTCTCATTTTAAATCATAACCTTTAGATATTCCTCACCCACTGTCATGTATTTCAGTTATATTCTTAAATGTAAGCACATTTCTTAAAACAACTATGACTTATGTATTTATTGTTATATTAAGATGATGTTTTGCATGCAACTTTAAAAAAGGGTTCTTGCATGAATCTGTTATGGACTTTTTGTCTCCAAAACTACTCTATTTCCTCAAATGTGAGCAAAATTCAATGACTTGGTATTCCTGCTTCTCATTCATTTTATCAAAACGAGGAACTTTCTTAATGTTTGTGATCCACAATCCTACCTGTAGATACAGGCAATTCTTAGGTTTTGTGTAAGACAACAGAATTAACAGAAGAAAATCGAATCTACATTCACACAAGTATATCACTATAAAGGAACGAAAACACACTTTTTGGTCATAATCTTAAGAGTCTAATTCTAAAAATGTAGAATAATGAAGTTCTCAGTGTACTTAATTGGATAAAGTTATTTTTAAGGGTTGGTTAATAATTTTATTCAAAAGATGATTGATTGCACTGCCTGAAATGCCATCACACTTCCCAAGGTGCTCTAGGTTGCTATCAAACATAAGTAACAGAGAAGCAAAATAACATTTTACCCTCTTTACCTGCCAGCTATACATGTTACAGATAGACAGCCCTTCTCTTCAAATGGTTCTTACACTCTCTCTTTTCAGTTGCTCCTAACACTTCTCTCTCTCTCTTTTTTTATCAAGAACATGTATTCATCCCTTTATATAAACATCCAGTTATATAGGACATATAGTATTTCTTTATAATATATTTATAATTATATTATAAAGTAATACTTAATTTATTTAATCAGATCTATTAATTGTGAAACTTTATTTTAATTCATAAAAATTACTGTTTTTATGTTATGAATTTCAGCCAATAATCTTTAACCAGATTTATTAGAAATTTATGGTGATGTAATTATCAATTATATAATGCAATAAATTTGCTTATTTTATCCAATATAACATTACCCAATTCTCTTAGAATAATAAATATTTCTTCTTTTGAAGAAAGCGGGAATATGATCAGATGTTGTTGCTCTTACTAACCATTTTTGGTAGTTAAACAGTTAACTAATTAATTGAAGTTCTGGATTGTTAGCATGTGCTCTGTGGTCTTTAAGATAGTAAAATTGGAGTTTTGTATAGCATTATGTACCTTTTAAATATATTGATATTCATTACATTTTTCTGCACTTATATATTCATCATTTCTTTAAATGATATGAAGTGTTTGAGTGAAATAGAGAATTAGATTAATGATTCTTGTGTATATGTGAATATTAGATGTATGTTTGTGTATGTAATAATAATATTGGAGGTGTATTTGCCAAGAAATAAACCAAAAAAAAAAAAAGCAAAAGAGGGAGAGAGTAACTGAGAAGCAGCTGGAGAGGATTATTTCTTCTTGCTTAAGTAACGATAATCTGTTAGACCCTTTGTGTTTGAAGCAAGTTTTAAGGATATAGGTTAATAAACACCTGTCATAAAGAAACATCCCAATACTTCAATTTTATGAAACCTATACAATTTTCAAGAATTCATATGCAATAAATGATGTTTCAGAATAATTGGGTTTACGGAAGAGACTGAGAGGGTAACATTTTGTTCCGTTCACCTAGATGTATGAACAGGTCACATGTTTTCCTGAGATAATTTAGTTATCCACCAGCATTAGACTAAAATTATGTTTAGGTGAAAATTTTATCACTCCTCCACTCAACTGCCAATGAAACTGAAAAAAAGCTTTTTACTGGGTCTTTTAAAAAGTATTTCCCTTCTGGTTGATAAAAGAATTAATCTTTGAATAGAGTTTGCTACATTAAAAAAGTGCTCTCTCTTATCCCCCCCCTCTCTCTCTCATACTTAGAAAACAACTAAAACTCAAAAATACACTGGAATATTCTATGGCTTTCTCTTTCAACAAGCTATATGTATCATATATACTTGTTGATACCATCCATTACATTTTATCTTAATTTTGTCAGTGTGGGTCACTAAAGTTTTGGCTTCTCAACTTTTAATACTTTTTTATTTTCTGATTTATTATTGGTGAGAGAAATCATACTTCTTAACCACAAAGCCATGCAGTGAATGAAGGAATGGATCCATTCCTTGAAAGTTCAACAAACTGCTTTCTTTTTTTTTTTTTTTTTTTTTTTTTTTCAACATTCATGGTAGTAAGATGAAAGGGGTTTTATCAACATTAGCCTCTTGAACTTAACAATGTCCTCTCTAATACTAATTCAACACTCTTGTGTAATAAGATGATGCCCATTATCTGTCTAGTAGACTAATGTCAGTAGAGAATTTTGATTTTTGCTAGGGACTTCCTAAATATCTTGGTCCACCTCAAGGTTTGTGAATGATATTGGGTTGATGCAAATTCTATGGAAGAAGCCCATTGGATGAATTGTACATGTTCTTGGGTGGTATACTTAATCTATCATCTTTTTTTTAACACCATCATCTAGCCCATAAATTATTTTCAACTGTGTTCACTCTGTGCAAGCAGTCAAACTAAGTCTGGAGATAACATACAAGCCATGGTTTTTTTTTTCCTTCCCATCACTGACTATGCTGTATGAAAAAAAAAAAAAACAACAACTGAAAGGAAGGTTTGAATTCTTGATATTGTAGTCATTTAAACTGGCCATATCTGGCCCAAATGTTCTACATGCTTTATGTTTGAAGTGACCGGATATAGTCTCTCACTCCTATGCTACATTTGTTATTCTGAAACTAAACAATCACATCATCAAAATCTGAAAGCTATAAGATAATATATGATTAATTTAAAACAATGTGAATAAATAAGCATTACATTTGATTAAGTACTCTGAATGCTAAAGGGTTAATCCAGTTTATTGACCTCTGGGATTAAGCACTCATACTTGCACACAAATGCCCCTCATGACTTGCAATAATTTCTAAATAATTTCCCACAAAATTTGGTTCTTTTAGTAAAAAGAACCAAATAAATCTTTAAAATCTAAGGAAACCTAAATGAATTTACACAGTGGTGCTTTGTATGAAAGCATTTCCTGTATTTCTGCTTGTTTCTTAGTAGTGTAACCCAATACTTTTCAAATGTTTGTTGTTACAAGAGTGTAAATAAACTACATGTAAATATCTGAATGAATAGCAGTAGTATTATATTTATTTTGATTATTGCAATATGTATATTTATAATGTTCTATTTGATACATCTTTCTGTATTACCTGTTTATTTCTGTTACATATTGGGTTATTAGAATTTTCTACTCTGTATGGGGATTAATTAAACCCAACATTATCCATGTTCATAATAATTATCATCATCATTCTTTTCTTTGCCTTCTTATTTTCTCTTCTCCTTCCATCTACTCTTATCTCCAAACTTCACATTCTCGGCAAATTGGAATGTTATTATATCTTTCTATAATTGATATCATAACATATGTTGAAAAATTTAATTTCTGCAGGAAGTTCTTTTTTCTTATAAATTTCATCAATAGAAATGTTACATATCATTATGTGGGAATGTTATTTCTTATCATTTTTTTAAATGTCTTTTTCCATACTAGCATAGGCATCGCTCTATCTAATCTGTCTTTATCTATACTAGGCACATTTTTGTAAGGAATGTAGGTTATAGTCTCAATCCTAGTATATAAACTTAACCTCAGCATATTGACTTAATCCCAATATATTTCTGCTATTTATTTTATGAAAACCTGGTCAGCATGTTAATTTGCTTGTTCTCAGTAGAATTTGAACTCACAAAGAACAAGAAACAAAATTTGACAGCATAATCTGTATTACTTGATGTCCTATTTATGTGATGTCTATTCTACATAGTTGCTTGAACTGCTAGTATTAGAAGCCAAATCTGCTTCAGACCATCATCATCATCATCATCGTTTAACGTCCGCTTTCCATGCTAGCATGGGTTGGACGATTTGACTGAGGACTGGTGAAACCGGATGGCAACACCAGGCTCCAATCTAATTTGGCAGAGTTTCTACAGCTGGATGCCCTTCCTAACGCCAACCACTCAGAGTGTAGTGGGTGATTTTACGTGTCACCCGGACGAAAACGGCCACGCTCGAAATGGTGTCTTTTATGTGCCACCCGCACAAGCCAGTCCAGGGGCACTGGCAACGATCTCGCTCGAAAATCCTACGGGAGCCAGTCCAGGGGCACTGGCAACGATCTTACTTGGCTTGCCGGGTCTTCTCACGCACAGCACATTTCCAAAGGTCTCGGTCAGTAGTCATCGCCTCGGTGAGGCCCAATGTACGAAGGTCTTGCCTCACCACCTCAGCCCAGGTCTTTCTGGGACTACCACTTCCACGGGTTCCCTCAACTGTTAGGGTGTGGCACTTTTTCACACAGCTATCCTCATCCATTCTCACCACATGTCCATACCAGCGCAATCGTCTCTCTTGCACACCACAACTGATGCTTCTAATGTTCAGCTTTTCTCTCAAGATACTTACACTCTGACGGGTATTCACATTGACATTACACATCCAACGGAGCATACTGGCTTCATTCCTTGCGAGCTTACGTATGTCCTCAGCAGTTACAGCCCATGTTTCACTGCCATGTAGCATGGCTGTTCGTACGCATGCGTCATACAGTCTGCCTTTTACTCTGAGTGAGAGTCCCTTTGTCGCCAGCAGGCGTAAGAGCTCTCTAAACTTTGCCCAGGCTATTCTTATTCTAGCAGCTACACTTTCAGCGCACCCACCCCCACTACTAACTTGGTCGCCCAGATAGCGGAAGCTATCGACTACCTCTAGTTTTTCACCCTGGAATGAGATAGGGCTGAGGACGGAACCTTGGTGGACCCCTACCTCTACCCGGAATTCATTGCTGTACTCATTTCCAACCCTCACCTTACTGGCAGCATCTCTGTACATGACTCGCGCAGCTCTCACTAACCATTCTTCTATCCCAAGTTTCCTCATTGACCACCAGATAAGGGATCGGGGGACCCTGTCAAAGGCTTTCTCCATGTCAACGAAAGCCAGGTACAGAGGTTTATCCTTAGCTAGGTATTTCTCCTGCAACTGTCTCACTAGAAATAAGCCATCAGTAGTGCTTTTACCTGGCACGAACCCAAACTGCATCTCATCTAAATTGATTCGCTCCCTAATTAGTTGGGCTATGACCCTCTCTGTAACTTTCATAACCTGATCTAACAGCTTGATGCCTCTGTAATTATTTGTATGGTTTACTATATTAAAAAAGAAAAAAATGCATTAGATAATGTAGTTTAAAGTACACTATTGCTGTGGTGGTGGGGAAGAAAGCTGGAAAGGTCATGGTTCTTCTCAATCAGGGCTGACATAGGGAGCTAAACAACTTCATTCTCTTAAAAATAATGATGTTTGAAGCAGTGTTTGACAATAAATACTGACTTTCAATGTATTTGAGAAATAAATTTAAGTTCTTCTTTCTTTTATTTATTAATTAGAATTAGTAATTTAAAATGAAAATTATAAGACATATCTTTTTTTACGCTTCCCTTTCTATAATGATACATTGCATTAAGAGTTCCTTCTTCCAATAACTATTGCTGTATAGTGCAATGGTGTTAGAGATACATTTGATCCCACATTGGCTCAAAGGTGATTTGTGAATTCAGCTATAAATTTCTATTGAAAAATAAGTCCTTTGTACAAAGGTTATCTGAACATGTACTATTTTGTGTAAATAAGGTAACAAAAGATTGTTGGAAATAATTGAAAGAAAGGCAGTCAGGTGAGACCCAAAATGAAATGTTTAGTGGTATTTTGCCTGTCACTATGTTCTGAGTTCTTCTGAGGTCAACTTTACCTTTCTTCCTTCCAGGGTCGATAAATTTAAGTACCAGTGAAACACTGGGGTCGCAATAATTGACCAGTGCCCTCCCCCAAAATTTCAGGCCTTGTGCCTTTCGTAGAAAGGGTTATTATTTATTATTATAAATGTAGTCTTCCTTTTAAAAAAATATTAAGAGTGGGATTTAAGGGAGTTTAGGTTACTATTTTTGACATGTTGGGCAACTACATTGGTTCCCCTGTTGGCATGTTCTCTTTGCTATTTTTACATTGGTCATATTTTATCTACTAAATAGTACTACAATTAAAACAGATTTATTTTACTTGGAAGTTATATTTTATTATAAATGACTTAAATATCATCAGTTATTAAATTAGCATTTTGTAATTCAAGTAGTTTCTTATTCTTCCTTCCTCTTATTTTTATAACTACAGAAATCTT